>NW_027142366.1:17632980-17683660 GCF_026170545.1 Melanerpes formicivorus | reverse complement strand
GCGTGATGGGGACGTGGTGCTCGGCAGTCCGCTGCCTGCCTTGGTTCTCACCAAGCAGGGTAAGTGCTGAGGGCCCTGCAGGCAGGAGAGGGAGCTGGTCCTGCTGGCTTGGTGTTCAGCCAGGCAGTGCTTGTGATGGATCCTTCTCCCCCAGCTGAGAGCACCTCGTGAACGTAAGGGGCGTACGCTGGGCTGAGCATCCTCACCTCTGTTTGGGTCAGACCTACAGTTGGGCTGAAATGATGCTGAGCGTAGACCTGAATGTACAAACCCTGGGCAGCTGGAAACGGCACAGAGCCTTCTTCTCCAGCCAGGTTCTCCAGCAGGTTCTTCTTTGCTCTCCAAGCTAGGGGAGCCTGGAGCTGCCTGTGGGCAGCGCAGCAAGGATGTGGTTTGAGCCCTGCTCCCAAGGCGTTAGGATGGATGGAGGCAACTTCTTCTTTCTCTTTCTTTTTCTTTCTTTCTTTCTTTCTTTCTTTCTTTCTTCTTTCTTTCTTTCTTTCTTTCTTTCTTTCTTTCTTTCTTTCTTTCTTTCTTTCTTTCTTTCTCTCTTTCTTTCTTTCTTTCTTTCTTTCTTTCTTTCTTTCTTTCTTTCTTTCTTTCTTTCTTTCTTTCTTCTTCTTCTTTCTTTCTTTCTTTCTTTCTTTCTTTCTTTCTTTCTTTCTCTTCTCTTTCTTTCTTTCTTTCTTTCTTTCTTTCTTTCTTCTTTCTTTCTTTCTCTTCTCTCTTTCTCTCTTTCTCTCTTTCTCTCTTCTCTCTTTCTCTCTCTCTCTCTCTTCTCTCTCTTTCTCTCTTTCTTTCTTTCTCTCTTTCTTTCTCTCTTTCTTCTCTCTTTCTCTCTTTCTTCTCTCTTTCTTTCTCTCTTTCTTTCTCTCTTTCTTTCTTTCTCTCTTTCTCTTCTTCTTCTTTCTCTCTCTTTCTCTCTTTCTTCTCTCTCTCTTTCTCTCTCTCTCTTTCTCTCTTCTCTCTCTCTTTCTCTCTTTCTCTCTTTCTTTTTCTTTCTTTCTCTTTCTTTCTTTCTCCTTTTTTCTTTTCTTTTATTTTTTCTCTGCAATATCCCATTTACAAAAAGAGGGAGCTGCTGTGCTTTGCTGACCACCTGGTTGGAGTCAAGCCGGTGGGAGGACAGGAGGTCCAGCGGTCCAAGTGCAGGGTGGGCTGACAGGGTCTTAACATCCCTTCCTCCTCCTCCTCCACCTGCACGTGGAAGGAGGAAGAGAAGTTGGATCTCTGCAGAGAAGAGGGCAGTTGGAATGCCAGGTTGGAAGGAACAAAGGTGAGTCTGCAGCTGGGGGGTGAGAAGGAACAAGGCCTAGGGATGCAGCTCAGATATACCTTGAAGCAAGGAGCCTACCAGAAATGCAGGCTGCTGGGAATCCTGGCTGAGGAGCACTGCTGCTAGTCCCTGGGCACCAGAACATGATGCCTTAGAATCATAGAATTGTTAGGGTTGGAAAGGACCTCAAGGCTCATCCAGTTCCAACCCCCCTGCCATGGCCAGGGACACCTCACACCACAGCAGGTTGCTCACAGCCACCTCCAGCCTGGCTGCAAACACCTCCAGGCAGGAGGCTTCCACCACCTCCCTGGGCAACCTGTTCCAGTGTCTCGCCACCCTCATGGGGAACAACTTCTTCCTAACATCCAGCCTGGGCCAGCTGGAGCAGCAGTCCCACCTTGGGTGGCAGCTGGTGGCCGTGTGGCTATGAGGCAGGGTTTCCCAACCGTTCAGGAGCTGAACACTAGCACAGGCCCCTGGGGCACGCGTCGAGATGCCTTCACCTTCCTTCAGCGGTCGCCGTGCCGAGGGTGGCTGCGCCCCCTCTGCCTCCCGTTTCCCCCACCCTGTTAGTCAGGCCCCTGCTCCATAAGGAAGCAATTATTTGGTGCCCCCAGCAGCCCCTCCCTGAGCCTGCACAGGACACTCTTGCTCCGCATGGAAACGCGACAGATTTTCCATGTTCCGCCTTGCCCCGTGATGCCGAGGAACGTACGTGCCGGCCTCTTCCCAGCGCTGCAGGCTCGGCTGGCACGCAGCCTCCGGCAACCTCTGCCACACCACCGCCACCGAGGGCATGAAATATTGGACCCATGGCCAGGGGAAAGGGGAAAGGGGAAAAGGGGAAAGGGGGGAGGGGATGGGGTGGGGGGCTGGTGGGAAATGAGATGTCCAAGTGCAGCCCGTTTCCGGCCCCGCTGTCGTGAGCCATCCTCTGTCCGATGTGAAGGACCTTTCAGAGCCGGCCAAGTGTTGTCATCTCTGAATACCATTTTAAATATTCATCCCGGGCCATTTTTCAACATCTGTGCCCAGCATGTTGTGAAAAGGCAGCAAAGGGAGGTTATGGAAACCAGATCGCTGTATTTCCGTGTGGAGTGGAGAAGCAATGAGGGCTCCTGGGCCAGGGCTGCCTGAGTCCTGGGCATCCGCTGGGAGCGGCGGGAGGAAAACCCTCTGCACCCTGAGGATGCTCTCTAGAGCACACGACAGAGGGAGTTGTGGGGTAGGAATGGGCCAAGGGGTTGGAGAGATGGGATGGGGTTAGAGTTGGAGGCAGTGGAACTGGTTCTCCAGAGAAGCTAAGGAGGCTCCAAGCCTGGAAGGTTTGACAGGTTGGATAAGGCCTGGAGCAACCTGGTCTAGTAGGAGGTGTCCCTGCCCAAGGCAGGGGGGTTGGAACTAGAGGATCTTTAAGGTGCCTTCTAACCCAAGCCATGCCCCTGCCCATGGCAGGGGGGTTGGAACTGGATGATCTTTAAGGGTGCTTTCCAACCCAAGCCATGTCCCTGCCCAAGGCAAGGGGGTTGGAACTGGATGATCTTTAAGGTGCTTTCCAACCCAAGCCATGTCCCTGGAACTGGATGATCTTTAAGGTGCTTTCCATCCCGAGTCATGTCCCTGCCCATGGCAGGGGGGTTGGAACTGGGTGATCATTAAGGTGCCTTCCAACCCAAACCATTCGAGGGTTCTATGAATGCAACAACTTGAGCAGCAGTAGAGGTTATTCAGCAGGGTAGTGTCAACGCAGCCATGCTTTCAACTCCTGCAAGGCTAGGGGCTCCAGATGCCTCCTCTCTTGTTGATGAGGACAAGGACGAGATCTTCACTGGCCAGGCAATGCAGGAGAGAGTGTTGCAGGAAGAGATTCAGCTCCAGAGTATGTGGGTGACACCCTCCTTCAATCTCCTCTCCTAGGAGCAGGACCACCTCTGACCTGAGTGATCTCACCAGGGCTGCTGGAGAGCAGAGCAGAGCAGGCAGGGGGGACCCAGCAGGACACCCGTGATGGATGTTGGTCCTACCCTCCCGTGATCAGCGTGGCTCATGAGCTAGCAGAAGGGGCGAGCCGGGCTGGATCTGAGCGTCCAGGCTTTGACAGCTCCGTGCACATGGCTGAGCAGCCCGGGGACTGTTTGCTTCGTGGTGGATTCCTTTTTGCTCTGTTGTTGTTTTCGATAACCTAGGAAATCTGGGCTGCCTTTCTGCCTTTTGTAACGTCAGGCCGCGACTAATTCAAGCCAGGCCAGATTCTGACCACAGGTATGCCAGTGTAAATTTGAATGGAGTCGCTTACGTCTTGGTTTGGCCCGATCTGAATGGAGTTACTTCTGGCTGATGCCAAGGGGGCTGAGGTCAGAATCTGGCCCATCCTTTCCTGCATGCAGTGTAATTTGTATGTGTCTCTTGGCACCGCTGGGGTATCGTATGGCTTGTGTAATGCTGGCTCCAGCCTGCCAGAGCTCCTTGCAATATCCACGGCCGGCGGTGCCTGCTGCGCCGAGACGCGGCCGTGCCCACATCAGCTGCACCTACTTTGGGGAGCAGGAATCATGGGGGGGGGGAGGGAGGGGATGTCTATACAGAGCAGGCCCCAATGCACTCAGAAGCTTCTGATATTGAAAGATCAGAAGGCAGGAGGAAGCTCATAAAGAAGAGGGAGGCATCTCCTCCCTGCCATTAGCCGCGTCCCCAGTGGGCACTGCTGGCTCCATTAGTGGCCGGCAGGGTGATTGGTGCTGCCCACCCTGCTGCGGCCCTCCGGCCTCTCCCTGCCACGCTCCCTCTCTCCCTCCCTCCTTCCCTCCCTCCCGCCGGAGAGCCCAGCCCGCTCCCAGCCCCTTGGCTGCCTGGGCTTTTTCCTTTCATTTTAAATACTTCTCGGCTGTGTTTTTGTGTCCCAGTGACACATGGAATGATTTATCCGTGGCCGGAGCTCACTCCGGTCCTGATGCGTTCTGCTCCTTGGGTGGGGAAACGAAGCATCGGCCTGATGACATCGGGGGGGGGCAGGGAACCGGTGCCCACAAAGAGGAGCGAGGTTGGGGGGGGATCCCAAGAACCCCCCAGGATGGATCCTGTTCATGAGGCTGGAGCAAATCTGCAGTGGATGGCTTCCACAGCACGTGTGGCAAGGGAGCATAGAAACATAGAGTCATAGAACTGTAGCATCAGGGAATCAGGCTGGAAGGGACCTCCAATAGTCACCCAGTCTGACACCTCTGCAGGCAGCAGGGACATCCCCAACTAGATCAGGCTGCTCAGGGCCTCATCGAGTCTTACCTGGAATATCTCCAGGGAAGGAGCCTCAACCATCTCCCTGAGCAACCTGTTCCAGTGTTCCACCACCCTCATGGTGAAGAACGTCTTCCTCTGCTCTTCTTCCTCTGCTCTTCTTTAGTTTGAAGCCATTGCTCTTTGTCCTGTCCCTGCAGGCCTTTGGAAACAGTCTCTCCCCATCCTTCCTGTAGGCCCCACTCAGGTACTGGAAGGCTGCTATCAGGTGTCCTCAGAGCCACCTCTTCTCCATGCTGAACACCCCCAGCTCTGTCAGCAGGGATGCCCTCATTAGAAAGGGGAATTGATGAGGTCTGGTAGCAGGTATGTCCTGGTTGAGGGGCCTGCTCTGGGCATTTGTGCCCAGGTACAGCTTCTCTGACCACATCAGTTCTTCTTCTGCTTTGGGTTTTCTCCTGTACCCTCCTGCTTGGAGGACACCTTAGGCTGCTGGTGAGATTTACCAGGGGTGGCACAGCTCTGGGGCAAGCAGTCCTTGTGGCTCAGCCCTATGGAATCCCTTTTGGATGCAGGTACTTGGTTCCTTTGGTCCTTACCTGGGGTTCTTCTGCCCACTGCTCCATGGTTGTGCCATGCCACGAGGAGCCTTTTGGTGCCCCCGTTTGTGTGGATTACTCTGTCACTGCCCCATGCTGGCACCCAGGGACTCATCCCTGTTGACAGCACCTTGTGAGGAACAGGCATCCCCCATCTCAACCAGTTCCAAGTCAAGCCATGAGCTTCCCTTCGGTGATGTGAGCATCCCATACACCATGCTGCCCTGGCCTGGAGGAGAAACCCATCCCACTGCACCGTGCCAGTGATGCTGGAGAGGCCCTGGGGGAGCAGTGCAGGTCCCTGGAAGGAGGAGAGCACCATTTCCCTCTCCTCCACTTTTCCTCTCAGGCAGTGCCGGCTGCTCGGCTTTAGCCATCAGCTGCTCTCAACCCCCCACGTGTTTCGGTGGCCGAAGCAGACGACAGAGCGCTGCTGGGGCTGCTCATGCTTTCCCCCCTCTGCTTTAATTAGAGCAGGCTGCTCCCGTGCAGCAGAGGTCCCGGGATCAAATCTGGCTAATAACCTCCTTCCCTCCCCGCTCCGTGTTGTTCCACTTAATCCTGTAATTACCTCTGCAAAGCTGCCGCTGCCCCGGGGCTGCTGGGTGGTGACCCTGGGCCTGCTGCAGGCACCAGCATCCGTCTGGGGGGAAGTTTGCTCTCTCTTTGCCTTGGCTCACCTGCTGCACCTGCCTCCTGCCTTCAGTTTTCGGGGGTGGGGCCTCAGCACCCACCCGATGGCTCGGCACCGGCAGACCTGGAGCTCTGGGCACGCAGCTGCGCCTGGCACCACAGCACTGCCTCCCAGCAGGGCGATGGGAAGGGGAACCCGCAGAGGGCTGGAGCGCGGCCCCGAGCAGCCTCCCGCAAGGCAAGGAGAGGCCGCCGGTAGCCCTGGGAAGTGTGTGGCTGTAAGGGTGGAGGGGTGTGGAGGCCTTGGATGCGGTAGCTAATTTTTCTGAAGCACTTCTGAAGTGCTGGGGCGGCGTGACTTCCTTCCAAACCGCACGGCTGTTAGCGTTCCCGGAGCCGAGCGGCGAGGAAATCGCCCACCTCAAAAATGCAGCCGCCGCTGGGGACGAGCCAGGAGGGCGGCTGCTTCCTCAGGAAGGGTGAGCCCCACGCCAGCGTGTCCCCCCCCAACCCCGTGGGTGCTGCTGAGGGCCACCCGAGCGCCTGGCTGGCGACACCTTAGAGGTGCTGGCCCTGGCGCACGCACCCCATCGCTGATGCCCCTCCTGGCGCTGGACTGGGCTGGGCTGGGTTGGGCGCTGAGGAGCTCATCCCACTTCTCCCTGCCTGCTGTCAGCAGCGTGTCCCCCCCTTGATCCGAACCGGGAGGGGGCGAGGGGGCAGTGAAGATGGGAAGTGCAAAAAGGCTGGGGGCAGATGGGGGCCGAGGAGAGAAATACCCACCGGCAGGCCCCTCTGGCAGCTTGCCCGCAGTCCCGGGGTCACGCTGAATATGCATAAAAAGGAGCAGATTGCAGCTTGCCCTCCTCTCCGAGGCGGAGGTGAGGCCCGCGGAGACCACCGGCCCCGGCTCTCTTTCAGCAGGATGCTGTGGGGAGCGGCGAGCGGAGCGTGCGAGCCTGTGTGTGGTCTGCCCATGAGAATCATTTCCATTCATGCCCGCCCGCCGCAGCGCCGGCGTGCTGCTGCCACAGCGTGGGCTCCCGGCCACAGCGTGGGCTCCCCGGGCCAGAGTGGGCTCCTTGTGCCAGTGTGGGCTCCTTGGGCCAGTGTGGGCTCCCCGGGACAGCGTGAGCTCCCTGCACCAGCGTGGGCGCCTTGTGCCAGTGTGGGCTCCCCGGGAGAGCGTGGGCTCCCCGGGACAGCGTGGGCTCCCCGGGCCAGTGTGGACTCCTCATGCCACTGTGGGCTCCTTGCGTCAGCGTGGGCTCCCTGTGACAGCATGGGCTCCGTGTGACAGCATGGCCTCCCTGTGACAGCATGGGCTCTCCTGCCACTGTAGACTCCCCACATCACCGTGGGCTCCTTGTCCCAGCATGGGCTCCTTGCACTAGCATGGGCCCTCCACACCAGCAGAGGCTCCTTGTGCCAGGGGGCTCCCCACACCAGTGTGGACTCCTTGCCCCAGCATGGGCTCCCCATGCCAATGTGGGCTCCTTGCGTCAGCGTGGGCTCCCTGTGCCAGTGTGGGCTCCCTGTGACAGCATGAGGCCCTTGTGCCAGTGTGGGCTCCCCATGCCACTGTGGGCTCCCCATGCCAGTGTGGGCTCCTTGTGTCAGCATGGGCTCCCCACACCAGTGTGGGCTCCCTGTGCCAGCATGGGCTCTCCTGCCACTGTAGGCTCCCCACATCACTGCGGGCTCCCCACACCAGTGTGGACTCCTTGCACCAGCATGGGCCCCCCACACCAGCAGAAGCTCCTTGTGCCAGTGGGCTCCCCACACCAATGTGGACTCCTTGCACCAGCATGGGCTCCCCATGCCAATGTGGGCTCCCCATGCCAATGTGGGCTCCCCACAACAGTGTGGGCTCCCTTAGCCAGCATGAGCTCCCCACACCAGCATGGGCTCCTCGCACCAGCATGGGCTCCTTGTGCCGGTGTGGGTTCCCCAGCAGCTGCTCCCTGGCAGCAGCAGAGCCCCAGGAAGCTGGGTACCAAACCTCCAGAGGCTGTGCTTCAATATGGGTGGCAGGATGTACAGTTTCCTATCAGACTGGGGAGGCCAGGCAGGAGGTGCTTGTGGCCTCCACATGCCCTGAAAGCAAGGGAAAGAGAGGTGGTGGAGTCTCCATCTCTAGAGACTTTCAAAACCTGTCTGAATGTGTTCCTCTGTGGCCTTCTCTAGGTGACCCTGCCTTGGCACAGGGGTTGGACTCAGTGACCTCCAGAGGTCCCTTCCAACTCCTAACACTCTGTGATTCTGTGAAACCCCAGCCCTGGTGCTAGACTTGTTGCTCCAGACCTGCTCAGAACACCTCAGAGCACCTCTGGGCTCTCCCCTGGCCACCACTGGCTGCTGGTGCTGTCTGCCCTGGGCAGAGGTTTCCCCATACCTATGTGTCTTGCCAAACAGGGAATTAAAAGGCCTTTGCAGTTGGCATAATTGAGCCTGGCCCTATTCCTGTCCCCTTGCTGCCATGGAGCAGAGAGGAGGTCAAGGAGACTCCTTCCTGACAGGGTTTATGGGGTGCCTTGTTTGCTGTAACCAGTGGTGCCCTGGAGTGGATGGACACAGATACTGAGGCATGCCTGGGGTTTCTCCCCTCCCCTCCCATCACAGAGATCCTCCCACAGGGTTGTCCCCATGCCAGGTGCTGCCCTAGGGCTGGTGGGATGGGAGGTGTTGGTGGCTGCACCCAGCTGGGTCCCACTCTGCAGGGTGTGTGGTAGGATGGGGATGGTGAGGGAGCTGGCAGCGTTACAGGACCAATGGGGCCTTGCTGGTCCCATCAGGATTGTGCTGAGGGGTTTGCTAAGCACTGTCCTCACCCAACAGCTCCTGAGCAAGCAGATGTTGGGCAGCTTGCAGAACTTCTGCCCAGGATGCAGCTGCCTGCAGTGGGGCTGGGGTTCCCCACAGAGCCCCGTGGGCTGGCTGCAGTGAGGGATGCTCATAGCCACCGTGCCCAAGCTGCTGCTCCTCCTTCTGCTCCTGCAGCTCTCACCTGCATGCCACAGGGGGTTCCAGGGGCTCTGGGTGCTTCAAGGACAGCATCCCTTGGCTTGCAGCCTGCCAGCTGCCAAGCCACCAAGCCATGGGCTGCTGTGTCCCCTAAAGGCCCTGCAGCACTACCAAAGGGGGACACGCTGATGGGGCAAGGCAGAGACCACCATGGCAGCTGCAGGATTCTCAGCAGCGAGCATCAGCAGTGAGGGAACAGTGTGGAAGTGGTAGGGCCAGGATTTGTCCTGGGGGAAGGTGTGCAGGGATGGGCTGAGACCCTTGTCCCCGCTCCCCCCTCGGCAGGCGTGCTGGCTCGGGTGCTGGCTGCAGGGCTGAGCATGGCTGGGAAGGGAGGAGCTTCCCCCCATTAGCGGTTTGGCAGCCCGGGGTAAGGCAGCTTTTCTTCCACAGCCACGGCTCCTTTTTATTGTTAAAGGGGGAAAAACAACAAAGAAATTCCTGGACCCAGCCTCCTTCTGCTGGAGTGCGTGGCTGGAGAGGCTGGAGCAGCACTGGGGAGCAGAACATCTGCTGTGCTGGGTCGTGCTGCTGGCCCAGGGCTTTGTTCCTGAGAAGGAAGCACAAACCCAAGTCATGCTGAAGGATTTACTGGTGGGATCTCATCTGCCTGCCCTGACTGGGGCATGGGCAGGCAGAGGCCAGAGAACCTGGCTTGGGGGCTCAGGTGGGCAGTGCTCAGCTTCAGCCCTCCAGCCAAGCCCATGGGATGGCAGGGCTGCTGCCACCTGTCCAGATGGGTACCTCAGGGGTCTGGCACCAGCTGCAGCACACAGGGCTGTTCTCCAGCAAGGGTCTGAGCCCTGCATAATGCTGAGGATGGGGCATGGCCTATCTGCCTCTTGTGGGATGCTCCTGCTGTGGCCAGAGCCAGCAGGAAGGGACATGACTTCCAGTCTCTCTTCCATCCTTCCAAGCCACAGAGGTGGGAGATGGGCCACGGCCCCTGGGAGCCACCCAGCCCTGTGCTGGGAGAGGAGCTGAGCCAAACCCTGTGTTTAGTTTAGTCCTTGTCTTTCCCTCCATTAACAGACAGGCCAGACCCAGAGCTGGGTTTCTTGGAGGTGAGGCCAGAACAACCTCCTTTGGGCAGTGGGAATACTTGGGTAGTGTGAAAGGATACCTGAAAGCAGGCTGTAGTGAGGCTGGTGGTGTCCTCTTCTTCCAAGTAACTAATGACAGGACAAGAGGAAGTGGCCTCAAGCTGCACCAGAGGAGGTTTAGGTTGGAGATTAGGGAGAACTTCTTTACTCAATAGGTCAGGGATTGGAACAGGCTGCCCAGGGAGGTGGTGGAGGTGTTCAAGAACCAAGTAAATATGATATGGGCTAGGATGTGATCATGGAGGTGTTGGGTAGAAGGCTGGCCCTGATGAGCTTAGAGGTCTTTTCCACCCCTCATGATTCCATGATGGTGGGGTCTGGAGGGAATCCAGCCCCTGGCTCTGAGAAGCCACCATGCCTGTGGCCAGAAGGATGCTGCTGGGACTGTGACACAGCAGGCAAAGTGGTGCTGGAGGCAGGAGCCCCAGGGCTTCACCCTGGTGAGCTCAGGCCTGTTGCAAAACTTTCCCATAAGGTCTCGGGGTTTGCAGCTACTGTCACAGCTGAAAGGTCATCCCAGCCCTTCCACATCACCTGTCCTCTTCAGCTGTGCAGGGACAGGGGGCTGTGAGCCACGAGTGACAGCTGGGCCTGCTGCCAGGCATGGGCATTCCTGCCATAGAATCACAGAACTGACCTCAAGGCTCAGCCAGCTCCAAGCCCCCTGCCATGGCCAGGGACACCTCACACCACAGCAGGTTGCTCACAGCCACCTCCAGCCTGGCTGCAAACACCTCCAGGCAGGAGGCTTCCACCACCTCCCTGGGCAACCTGGGCCAGGCTCTCACCACCCTCCTGGGCAACAACTTCTTCCTCACAGCCAATCTCAATCTCCCCACTTCTAGTTTTGCTCCATCCCCCCCAGTCCTATCACTCCCTGACACCCTCAAAAGTCCCTCCCCAGCTTTTTTGTAGCCTCCTTAAGATCCTGGAAGGCCACAAGAAGGTCTCCTCAGAGCCTTCTCTTCTCCAGACTGAATAGCCCCAATTCTCTCAGGCTGTGCTCAGAGCAGAGCAGCTCCAGCCCTCTGCTCCTCCTTGTGGCCCTGCTCTGGACACCTTCCAGCACCTCCAGATCCTTCCTGTAATAGGGGCTCCAGAACCGGACACAGTGCTCCAGGTGGGGTCTCAGCAGAGTGGAGAAGAGGGGGAGACCTGAGAGAGTTTGTAAGAGGCTGGGGAAGGGCTGATCCCTGATTTCAACCCTGATTTCATCCTCCTCCTTCCAAAGCTCAGCTCCTTCACCATTTCCTGTGGCATTTCACTGCTGCTGCTGCGTGGCAAGGGACTGGTGTGGGTAAGGCAGAGCAAAGCAATCACCTCCCTGCCCTGCTTCCAGGGTGCCGTAATAGATGTGGCATGGGAAGGTTGGGCACAGGTCAAGGGCCAGAGGTGAAGGTGTTCCCCATCCCTTACCAGCCTCCCCACGTGGGCTGTGCCACGGCCACGCTGCTCCGGGTGGGGCTGCCGCTGCCATTCACTCTCTTTGCTCTCCCCCCAGGGAGGAGCCCCTGCCCTCGCCCCGGGAGGATGGAGGTCCTGCAGCTCCTGCGCCTGCTCCTCACCACCACTATGCTGGGCCTCTCCCAAACGGTGAACCCCTTCGTGGCCCAGCAGACCCCCCCAGACCCTTGCTACGACGAGAACGGGGCCCCTCGCCGCTGCATCCCCGAGTTCGTCAACGCCGCCTTCGGGAAGGAGGTGCAAGCCTCCAGCACCTGCGGGAAGCCCCCGACGCGGCACTGCGACGCCTCCGACCCCCGCCGCGCCCACCCCCCCGCCTACCTGACCGACCTCAACACCGCCTCCAACATGACCTGCTGGCGCTCCGAGACCTTCCACCACTCGCCCCACAACGTCACCCTCACCCTCTCCCTGGGCAAGAAGTTCGAGGTGGTCTACGTCAGCCTGCAGTTCTGCTCGCCCCGGCCCGAGTCCACCGCCATCCTCAAGTCCATGGACTACGGCAAGACCTGGGTGCCCTACCAGTACTACTCCTCCCAGTGCCGCAAGATCTACGGCAAGCCCAGCAAAGCCACCGTCACCAAGCAGAACGAGCAGGAGGCCCTCTGCACCGACGGCCTCACCGACCTCTACCCGCTGACGGGCGGGCTCATCGCCTTCAGCACCCTCGACGGGCGGCCCTCCGCCCAGGACTTCGACAGCAGCCCCGTGCTGCAGGACTGGGTGACGGCCACCGACATCCGCGTGGTGTTCAGCCGGCCGCACCTCTTCCGTGAGCTGGGCGGCCGGGAGGGCGGCGAGGAGGAGGGAGGCACCGGCTCGACGCCCTATTACTACGCGGTGGGGGAGCTGCAGGTGGGCGGGCGCTGCAAGTGCAACGGCCACGCTGCGCGCTGCCTCCGCGACAAGGAGCAGAAGCTGGTCTGCGACTGCAAGCACAACACCGAGGGACCCGAGTGCGACCGCTGCAAGCCCTTCCACTACGACCGGCCCTGGCAGCGGGCCAGCGCCCGCGAAGCCAACGAGTGCCTGGGTAAGGGGGGGTGGAAATGTTTGGGGGGGAGGGGGCTTTGGAAATGCTTGCAGTGACTGAGCAAGCTGAGATGCCGATGCTTTGGGGTCTTTGGGGCTGTTTTTTTGGTTGGTTGTGTTTTGTTTTGTTTTCTCTGGGGTGGAAAGCCTCAAATGGGTGATGGGGAGAGGCTGAAGGAGCTGGGGTTGCTTAGCCTGCAGAAGAGGAGGCTCAGGGGAGACCTTCTTGCTGTCCACAACTACCTGAAGGGAGGTTGTAGCCAGGTGGGGGTTGGGCTCTTCTCCCAGGCACCCAGCAGCAGAACAAGAGGACACACTCTTGAGCTGTGCCAAGGGAAGTTTAGGCTTGATCTTAGAAAGAAGCTCTTCCCAGAAAGAGTAATTGGCCACTGGAATGTGCTGCCCAGGGTGGTGGTGAGGTCAGCATCCCTGGAGGTGTTTAAGAAAAGGCTGGATGAGGCACTTAGTGCCATGGTCTGGTTGATTGGTTAGGGTTGGGTGATCAGTTGGACTTGATGATTATGGAGGTCTCGTCCAACCCAGCTGAGCGTGCTCGTCCTGAGATGCCAAGGAGCATCCCTCTCACCTGGAAGTTTGGGGAAGGCTCAGGCAGCTGCCTTGTCTCTGCTGTGGGTGCCCTTCCAAAGGGGCAGTGGTTTGACCGTGAGCCAAAGCACCCAAAGGCTCTGAACACCACTGGTGTCTTCCAGCTGGGCAGCCAATCTTGGTGTGAGATCACAGAATGTCAGAGCTTGGAAGGGACCTCCAGAGATCATCGAGTGCACTGCCCCCCCTGCCAAAGCAGGATCACCCAGGCTAGTCCACATAGGAATGCACCCAGGTGGGTTTTGAAAGCCTCCAGAGAAGGAGACTCCACAACCTCTCTGGGCAGCCTGCTCCAGGGCTCTGCCACCCTCACTGGATGCCTGTGCTGCCATCATTTCCCTTAGGCAGCAAACCAGCTCTCTCTGGCCCAGGACTGGCAATCATGGAGGTCTCCTTTGAGGTGTGCTTTGGGGCAGGGAGGAGGCAACAGAACCTGCCAGGGGTGAAGGTAGCCCTTGAGATACCCCAGTTCACCATGGGTCTGGGAATGGTGCTTGGCACAGTGGTTTTACCTTGTTTGGCCTTGCAAAGGTTTCCATCCTTTGAAAATGTCATTGGAACAAAACACTTTAGGCTGGAGGTGAGGAGAAAGTTCTTCACAGAGAGAGTTGTTAGCCATTGGAATGTGCTGCCCAGGGAGGTGGTGGAGTCCCCATCCCTGGAGGTGTTCAAGAGGGGATTGGATGTGGCACTTGGAGCCATGGTTTAGTTGTCAGGAGGTGTTGGGTGACAGCTTGGACTGGATGATCTCTGAAGTCTTTTCCAACCTTATTGATTCTATGATTTCCAACTGGCATGGCCTGGCTGTCCTCCTTGCAAGTTTCTGGGGGGATTCTGCTGGAGGTTTTTGCTTTTTTGCCTTGATTTGGGGTGGGGCTGGGAGATGCCAGAGCCCCCTGCAGCTTTAGGAGAAGGAGGATCAGGCTCTTCCTTCTCCTGGACCAGAGCCTGGGCCCCAGGAGGTGGCAGGAGGATGGGGACAAGGGGAAGCTGTACCCATTAATCAGCCCCTGAAAGGCTCAGAGGAAGTGCCAGAGGTCAGAGGGACTTGTTGGTATCAGTGATCAATGTCTTGTTGAGGTCTCAGCTGCTGGCTCTAATGTGCTCATGTCACCCTGGGTTTCTCCTGAGAGTGGCTGGAAAGGCAGCAGACCCAAAGCAAGCTCTGCAGCTGATGCCTCCCAGCACTCCACATCCTGTGGGAAGCTGCCAGCTCTTTGGGCTCAGCAAGATGAGGTTTGGAGCAAAGAGCAGAAAGCCACCCCTCAGCTCTGCACCTTGCCTGGGGCTGCTGCCTCCAGGTCAGGCAAAGCAGGGCTCTAGCTGGTGGGTGAACCGAGGGAGACCCCCTGGGACCAGAGGAGGACCGTGACCGAAGGGCTGGCTCCCCTGTGGCCTCCCCCACACGCCACATCTGTCCCTCCACTGAGCCCCGCAGCATGGCAACGCTGCCGGCACAGAAGGGGTTAAACCAGAGGGCGCTCATTGCGAGGGAGCATCTGCAGACCTATCCTCCTTGTCCGTGGCAGGGGGCAGGTCCCACTCTGCAGGGCATCCCTGCCCCCAGCTTCACCACCCTTTGGCCAGATGGGGCTGCGAAGGTAGTGGAGGGGGAGCAGAGGAGACAGGGGCACAGCACGCTCCCTTCAAGACTCCCCCTCCCCCGACAAGCCCCTCTCACAAAGCCCCTTCCCCAGCTGCGTGTGAAAGTGCTGCCCGGTGCTTTGCTCCCCTTCTTTCTCGCTTTCCCCTCTCGGGCTTTGTGCCCTCTCTGAAGGGACCTGAAAGAGCTTCTCCATCAGCCGCCTCCAAAGGGCTTAGCGCCTGAAAGCTGGATTAGCTCCCCCGGCCTTCCCCAGGCTGCCTTTCAACAAAGCCACCTCCCCAGCCCGCACCAACAGCCGCACCAATTAGCACCAATTAAAAGGAGAGGCCGCCCGGGAAGTTCCCTTTGCTCAGCCCCGGGGGCTGCGGGCTTGTGGAATCTGTCCTGTGCCCGGGGAGCCCTGGTGCCGATGGCGATGCTGTCACCTGTGGCTGGGGAGGGGGGAGGAGGAGGGTGGCTGGATTCAGGAGCTGGGCAGCGCAGTGCTGGCTGAGGGTCAGGGCTGGGGACTGTTAAACCTGCTGGCTTCTGCCCTTGGGTCACAACCACCCCAGGAAGGCTCCAGGCTGGGGGCAGAGTGGCTGCAAAGTGCCCAGCAGAGAAGGCCCTGGGAGTGTTGGGTGCCAGCAGCTGGAGAGGAGCCAGGGGGTGCCCAGGGGGGCAAGAAGGGCAGCAGCAGCCTGGGCTGGAGCAGCAGTGGGGTGGCAGCAGGAGCAGGGCAGGGATTGTGCCTCTGGGCTGGGAAGGCTGCAGCTTGAGTGCTGGGTTCAGTTTTGTCCCCCTCTTTCCAAGATGGACATTGAGAAGCTGGAGCAGGGCCAGAGAAGGGCAAGAGAGCTGGGGAAGGGTCTGGAGAAGAGGGCTGGGGAGGAGCAGCTGAGGGAGCTGGGGGTGTTGAGCCTGGAGAAGAGGAGGCTGAGTGAGACCTCCTTGCCCTCTGCAGCTCCCTGGGAGGAGGCTGCAGCCAGCTGGGGCTTGGGCTCTGCTCCCTTTGCTGCAAGAGTGGTCAGGGCCTGGCAGAGGCTGCCCAGGGAGGTGGTGGAGTCCCCATGCCTGGAGGTGTTCCAGAACCCTGTGGCCATGGCTCTTGAGGACAGGGTTTAGTGGCCATGGTGGGGTTGGGTTGATGTGGGACTGGATGACCCTGGGAGGGCTTTTCCAACCCAAACAATTCCAGGATTCTGTGATTCCATAAAGTGGATCTGGGTGGAGCCATGGGGCTGGCACAGCTCCAGGTTATGCTGGGATGTCACCTCTTGGCTCTGTGCTGCCCAGTGCCCTGCATGGTGGTTTGGTCCCCTCCAGTGCCTGGGAGCCTGTGCCAGCTCTGGGGACAGACCTGGCCTGTCCCATGTCATGCTGCTGGGACATCCATCCAGGCAGCCCAAGGATGAGCACAAACTTTTCTTCCATCACAAGAATTCCTGCCTCTGGCTGGGGCAGGGAAATGCTGAGATGAAGCAGCCCAGTGATAAGTGAGGTCTGAGGTTGGCATGACCCCACCACAGCAGCCATGGGGTGGCCATGACATTTGTGGGGACGTTGCTGAGCTGCAGTGTTGCAGGGATCAGTGTGACTTTGGCAAGCAGCAAGGCTTGGGACTGTCACAGCCAGGGTGGCAACAGTGGGTCTGCCATGCTGCTGGCTTGGCACAAGGGCACGGTGCCAGCACTGTGCT
Organism: Melanerpes formicivorus; assembly: GCF_026170545.1. Lineage (NCBI taxonomy): Eukaryota > Metazoa > Chordata > Aves > Piciformes > Picidae > Melanerpes > Melanerpes formicivorus. The sequence goes on along the minus strand of NW_027142366.1, from coordinate 17,667,402 downwards.
GCAGGGTCTGTGGCCCCATGCCAGGTGGTTAGAGAAGGATGCCATCAGCCCCTGGGCACAGGAGGCTCTGCTGGGATCCCAAAAAAGGCTGTGTGTCCCGTGGGGAGTTTGCCCTGCCAGCACTGGAATGCTCTGTGTGCGCCCTGATGTGCCCTGCTCCAAAGGAGGAAAAGAGAAGGACAGGGGAGAGAGAGAGAGAGAGACCTGTCCCCATCTGTGTGTCCCCAGGGCAGGCTCAGTGAAGGGCAATGCCAGCAGAGTGCCCAGCAGGAGCAGGATGGCCAAACTCCTGCCCCCCCAGGTGATGCAGCAGGGTGCCCCCTAGAATCGTAGAATTGTTAGGGTTGGAAGGGGCCTCGGGGATCACCCAGTCCCAACCTCCCTGCCCTCTCCTTCCCACCTGCGCCGCTGGTCCCTGCCTGCCCAGGCGGGGGGCAGCTCGGTCACCCCTCGGCAGGCTGTCCCCAGAGCCCCGGCCCCGGGGGAAGCGGATTAGCAGAGGGCAGCCACTGGAAGTAATGGATGCAGTGGCTGGGAATGCGGGAGCTCTTGTTCCCATTGTGGCCGCCGCGGCGGGAGCGCTCCCGGAGCACCGGCAGAATGCGCAGGGAGCGCTTTGATCCGGGGCGCTCGGCGGGGAAGGGACTGCGCGCTCCCGAGAAGACCTCGCTGGCTGCTGCTCGCTCGGCTCGGTGCTGGGGGGGGGACCTCTGGTGACCCAGCTGGGATGCCAAAGCCTGGAAACACCCATCCCTGGAGTGCAATGGGATGTAGGGGGGGATCCCATCTGCTCCCCCTGTGTCCTCTGCTATGGGCTGCACCTCGAATCCTGGGGTCAGTTTTGGGCTCCTCACTTCAAGAAGCACATTGAGGAGCTGGAGCAGGGCCAGAGAAGGGCAAGAGAGTTGGGGAAGGGTCTGGAGAAGAGGGCTGGGGAGGAGCAGCTGAGGGAGCTGGGGGTGTTGAGCCTGGGGAAGAGGAGGCTGAGGGAGACCTCCTTGCTCTCTGCAGCTCCCTGAGAGGAGGCTGCAGCCAGCTGGGGCTTGGGCTCTGCTCCCTAGGCTCAGGGGAGAGAAGGAGAGGCAATGGCCTGAAACTGTGCCAGGGGAGGCTTAGGTTGGAGAGGAGGCCAAATGTCTTTGGTGCCAGAGTGGTCAGGGCCTGGCAGAGGCTGCCCAGGGAGGTGGTGGAGTCCCCATGGCTGGAGGGGTTGCAGAACCCTGTGGCCATGGCACTTGGGACCATGGCACTTGGGGACATGGTGGGGTTGGGTTGATGTTGGCCTGGCTGCTCTGGAAGGGCTTTTCCAACCCAAACCATTCTGTGATTCTATGACTCCTGTTCATGTTTCCTTTCTTTTTTCTATCTCAGTGCTTCCCATGGAAAAATTATCTTGGGAATCTCCCAGCGAGCTGCCCCAGGCTGTTTTACCCCAGGGAGCAGGATCCCTGCTGCTGGTGGTGTTTGGCTGTAGCATCTGCAGCCCCTTCCCTTGCTGCAGCCCCCACAGTGGGGTACCCCTCACTGTCTCCCCCAAGGCTGTGCTGGATACCAGCAGGTTCCCAGCAACACTTGCTACAGGGAGAGCAGGGGTGGGTGAGGGGTAGGTGATGCCTTTTGCAGGTGGACAAGAGGGCAGCATCCCCCTGCCACCCCTGCCTGGGCACCTGCTCCCCCTGGGGTGCAGCATCCCAGTGCATCTGGGGTGGAGGGGGGAGGCAGTCACAGTGGTGGAGGAGATGAGCACTGACTGAACATCCTGAGTCCTGCTGCCCCCAGGATGAGGCTGGAGTGGCACAGCTTTGCCCCTCACAGCCTTGTTCTCAGCTCACAGCACCTCATGGAAGACTCTCTGCTTCTGGTTCTTCTCCTGTTGTTTAGAGGCAGAGGTACAAGCCCCTCCCCCTCTCTAGGGACACCTTCCCATGATGGAGGGTTGGTGTGGACAGGAGGGAAGCTAAGATGAGGGCCACTAAGGTGCTGAGGGGACTGGAACATCTCTCACTTAAGGAGAGGCTGAGAGCTGTGGCTGGTTAGCCTGGAGAAGAGGAGACTGAGGGAGTCCCTAAGGGGTGGGTGTCAGGAGGATGGGGCCAGACTCTTCTCAGTGCTCCCCAGTGGCAGGACAAGAGGCAATGAGCACAAACTCGACCATGGGAAGCTCCATCTAAACATGAGGAGGAACTTCTTGACTAACAAGGGTGGCAGAGCCCTGGAGCAGGCTGCCCAGAGAGTTGGTGGAGTCACCATCTCTAGAAGCTTTTGAGACCCACCAGGATGTGTCCCTGTGTGACCTGCCCTGGGTGCCCCTGCTCTGGCAGGGGGTTTGGTTGGATGATCTTTGGAGGTCCCTTCCAACTCCTACCAGTCTGGCCTCAGTTCCCTTTCCTGGGGTGGAGGTGCAGCCCCATCCTGCCTGAGCTCTCCTCCAGCCAAAGCAGGGGCGTAGCTCCAATCTGCTGTGGGTTGGCAGCAGCAGCAGCTCTAGGGTTTCACTGAGCCAGCTGCCTTCCCTTCCCTAATTATTCCCAGGGAACTTTTAGGGGTGGGGAGCCCCATTCCTGCCCTGCCAGCTCCATCTCCATCTCCATCTCCCGCCACATGTGTGCCCCAGTGCATGGTGCTGCCCATCCTGTGCCAGGTGCCTGCCCCAAGCCCCCTTCATGCCACCTCTCCAGGCTCCTCCATCTACAGCATCCCAGAGGAGAAGCCGCTGTGGCCGAGGCCTGGGCAGGGGTTCAAACCCCATCAAGGAAAGGGGACAGAAGGTTGATCCACTGCAAGGTGTGGGTGTTTAATTAGTCTATTATTGCACATTATTAGATCTTGTGATTGTTTAATTGATCATATGATTGTTTAATGGGGCAGGCTGCACAGGAGCGGAAGCGAGCCGCCACCTAATTAGCCCCAAACTGTGTAATTAAATGCTTATTAATACCCCCTGAACAGCAGGGAACATTCAAGCCTCTAATTAGTGATTAACAGGAGGCCGACAGAGCCTGCAAGCCAGGAACACTGTGAGCATTGAGCTGGGCCGGGGGGGGGCCCTGCCTGCCCCCATTAGTGCTGGGTGGCTGCGCCGGGAGGGCGCGGGGCCGGTCACGTCTGCTGCTGTGACCCCAGCCACGAGCAGGGGACAGCCACCTGCCCCAGCGTGGTCAAGCCCAGCCAGGTCCTCCCACCCCCACCCCGTGTTGCCTGAGCAGGATTGCTCCACAGCCTCAGCTTGGCACCTGCTGAGATGGCAGCAGTTTGTTGAGCAGCAGCTCGCGGTGGGCAGCGTCGCTGCCTGCGGGCAGAGAGGACGATCAGAGAGTCACAGAATGCTCCAGGCTGGAAGGGAGCTCCAAAGCTCATCAGGCCAACCCCATTGCAGTCAGCAGGGACATCCTCCACTAGATCAGGTTGCCCATGGCCATGTCCAGGTGGTGGAGTCACCATCACTGGAGGTGTTTAGGAGGAGGCTTGATGGGGTGCTTGGTGCCATGGGTTAGTTGATTAGATGGTGTTGGATGATAGGTTGGACGCGATGATCACAAAGGTCTCTTCCAACCTTGTCTATTCTATTCCATTCCATTCCATTCCATTCCATTCCATTCCATTCCATATCTCCAGGGCTGGAGCCTCAGCCACCTCCCTGGGCAACCTGCTGCAGTGCTCCAGCAGCCTCCTGCTGCAGAACTTGTTCCTCACATCCAAGCTCAATCTGCTCTGCCCTAGTTGAAGCCATTGCCCCTGGGCCTGTCCCTGCAGGCCTTTGCAAACAGCCTCTCTCCATCCCTCTTGTAGTTCCCTTCAGGTACTGGCAGGCTGCTATTAGGTCTTCCTGAAGCCTTCTCCAGGCTGAACATCCCCAGCTCCCTCAGCCTTGTAGCAGAGGAGCTCCAACCCCCTGATCATTTTTGTGGCCCTCCTCTGGACCCTCTCCATCAGGTCCAGGTCCTTCCTGTATCGAGGGATCCAGAGCTGGACACAGCCCTGCAGGTGAGGTCTCAGCAGAGCAGAGCAAAGTGGCAGAATCACCTCTCTGGCTCTGCTAGGTGCTGGGCAGCAAGAGGAGGTTTGTCCCCAAAAGGTGGCTTCTGGGAGGACTTGTGGCAGGTTCCCAGGGAAGGGGGCCCCATGATGGGGACATGGCAGCCAGGAGGGCCCCAGCCCACAGCAGGGCTGGTGATGCTGTGGGAAGGTCCTGGCCAGTTACTCTGTCACCAATTAAACTGGAGGCAGAGAGGGACACGCCAAGAGCAGCGAATAATTTACCTGACCTTTCTCCTCCACTGCCCACCCACATCCCCTCTGGGCTGCCATCCCCTCTCAGTGCCCACAGGATGCCAGGGACTCGTGGGGGCAGCCTCAAGCACTCCCAGTGGGACAGCAAAGCTGCCTTTTGGGGTCACCTCACTGGCATTTGCTGGTACCAGGGAGTACTTGAGGCCACTGAACCCCCCCTCCTTTGCTCAGTTACACACAAGTGCCTCAGCTTGGTGGCATGAGCCACCCTGGCTGGTCCCTGGCCCTTTATCTGGTGAGTGCAAGAGCAGCCTGGATGTCAGGGTTCTTCACTACCTATCTCCTGGCTCCAGCAAAGCCTGGCTGAGCATTGGCATGCCTGCCACAGCAGTGTCCCTTTCACAGCAGTATCCTGGGCTGCCAGGGACCATGGGCTGTATGTCACAGAACCCCAGCAGGGTGAGGCTGGAAGGCAGCTCTGGAGCTCCCCCAGCCCAAGCCCTGTTCCAGCAGGGCACCCCCAGCACCCTGCCCAGCAGCACAGTGCCCGGGGGGGTTGGAAGCTCTCCACCCCAGGAGACTCCACAACCTCTCTGGGCAGCCTGCTCCAGGCCTCCAGCAGCCTCACACCAAACAACTTTCTCCTCCTGCTCAGCTCCAACCTCCTGCCTGACACTTTCTGCCCCTTGCTGTCCCTTCTGCTGGCCCTGGGCAGCACTCAGCAGAGCCTGGCCCCAGCCTCCTGCCCCCCACAGCTCCTTTAGCTCTTGCTGAGCATTGCTCAGCTGCCCTCTGGGGCTGCTCTTCTGCAGGCTCTCAGCCCCAGGGCTCTCAGCCTTTGCTGCTCCCAGAGCTGCTCCAGTCTGCATTTGCTGTTCTCCCTCCAAGGTGCCACAGCCCAGTTCTGAGCCCTGTGTCACAGTTTACCTCCACAGTCCCTACTTTTCACCAGCACCAGGGAAAACCAAAAATGACCAAAACAATCCTCAAAGAAGCAGGTCCCACCCTCCCAGGGGGTGTTTTGATGCCTGCCATGGGATTTTTACACTGGTCTCATGCACAGGGGAGCTCAGGGTAGGATCATGTGGTGCCAGCACCAACCTTTCACTCACCTGCTTCACAGTCACAGATTGCATTGGGTGGGAAGAGACCCTCAAAGCTCATCTCATGTCCCCCCCTGCACTCAGCAGGGACACTCCAACTAGATCAGGCTGCTCATGGCCACATGGAGTCTGATCTTGAATCTCTGCAGGGATGGGGCCTGAAGCACCTCTCTGGGCAGCCTGTTCCAGTGTCTCACCACCCTCACTGTGCAGAACTTCCTCCTGATGTCCAAACTAACCCTTGCCCTGCTCCAGTTTCAAACCATTGTCCCTCATCCTGTCACTCCAACCCCTTCTAAACAGTCCCCCCCACCCCAGCTCTCCTGGAGCCCCTTCAGGTACCGGGAGGCTGCTCTGAGGTCTCCCTGCAGCCTTCTCTTCTCCAGGCTGAACAGCCCCAGCTCTCCCAGCCTGCTCCACAAGGGCTCTTTCTGGGGGCTGGGGTCTGCTCTGGCTGTCTTCCCTCCACGTCCCCCAGGCTGCAGCGGTGGGGTGGGCGAGGGCACGTTTGATCCGCGTGGGCTGAGGCTGCTGCCAAGGGGAGGCAACTTCACCAGCTGCCAAGCCAGGCCCCAGCACTTACAGCTGGGCTGACACCTTAATGAATTTCACAGCATGCCTGGAAAAACTCTCACCCAGGCTCAGTGCAAGGGCTGGGGAGGGGGCTGGGCTGGGGAGGGGGCCGGGCTGGGGAGCCAGAGGAAATCTTGTTCCCATTATCCCTGTGCCAGAGCCCTCAGCAGCAGCAGCAGCAGCCTTGGCTTTGCCTTTTCATCTCCCACACGTGGAGTCTGGTGGGGGCTGCCTGGGTCCTGGGGCTGGTGAGAGGACTGGGTGTGCCCTGGGCTCATGGGGGCACACAGGGCTGTCTGGCACCAGAGAGGGGGGTGGGGGGCAGGCTGTGTGTGCACACCCATGAGTGGTTGTGAACCTGAAGGCTCCCAGGTGTCAGCATGGAGTCATAGTCACAGACTGGTTTGGGTTGGAAGGGACCTTCAAGATCATCCAGCTCCAACCCCCTCACATGGGCAGGGAGACTTTATTGCTGTCTACAACTACCTGAAGGATGGTTGTAGCCAGGAGGGAGCTGGTCTCTTCTCTCAAGCAACCAGCACAGAGAGGGCACAGTCTCAAGCTGTACCATGGGAAGTTTAGGCTGGAGGTGAGGAGAAAGTTCTTCCCAGCAAGAGAGATTGGCCACTGGGATGTGCTGCCCAGGGAGGTGGTGGAGTCCCCATCCCTGGAGGTGTTCAAGTGTTCAAGTGGGGATTGGATGTGGCACTTGGTGCCATGGTTTAGTCATGAGGTCTGTGGTGACAGCTTGGACTTGATGATCTTTGAGGTCTCTTCCAACCTTGGTGATTCTGTGACACCTCCCACCAGCCCAAGATGTCCAGGGCCTCATCCAAGCTGGCTTTGAGTACCTCCAGGGAGGAAACATCCACAACCTCCCTGGGCAACCTGTTGCAGTGTCTCCCCACCCTCACTGTGGAGAACATCCTCCTCATGTCCCAAGGACCTTGCTCTAGCTTCAACCCATTGCCCCTCATCCTATCCCCAGAGGGCCACCAGAGGCACATCTGTGTGCACCTCCTGGTGAGTGCACACTCAAGTGCACCACTGGATGTTTGCTGTGCACATAGAACCACACAACTGTGCAGCTTGGAAGAGACCTCTGAGACCCTCGAGTCCAAGCACTCACCCAGGGCTCACAACCCCAACACTGCTGCTGAGCCACTGCCACTGCACCACCTCCCTCAGCACCACCTCCAGGCTGGGCACCCCACCACTCCCCTGGGCAGCCTGTTGCACACACCTGTGTGCAGATGCCTTGGTGTGTGGATGTTGGGGTGCCCCTCACTGTGTGTTCATGCCCAGGTGTAGGTGTTGGTGTGCACATGAGCTGCTGTGTGTGTCCAAGCACCTTTGTGCCCTCTCACAGTGGTGTGTGTGTGTGCACCCATCTCCTCTCTGGGCACCTTTGTGGGTGTACATGGGGTAGAACCTTTGATATAAGGAGTCTGGAGGCTGAGTGGTTGAGTCTGACAGCCTGTGAGGCTGCAGGACACACAGCCTGTGAGGCTGTCACATCCCTGGCACAGGGCAGGAGGTCCTGCTGCAAGGCCTGCCAGGTTCTGTCACCAAAGCCAGCTGCTAGGGAAGGCAGAGGGGTGCCAACAGGGCTGCAGGTGCCCAGCTGGTGTTGCCAAGCCCTTGACCCCTGCTCCTCTATCCCACACTTGTCTGCCTTCAGCTGAGCAGTGCCCTCTCCCTACACGTGCCCTTTCTCCTCTGCCCCAACCTCCTGGCACCAGCCCCTTGGGCCAGTGGATGCTGCACATCTGGATGGCACACTGGGGCCAGCCATGGCCTGGTGAGGCCACATCTGGAATATTGTGTCCAGTTCTGGGCTCCTCAGGTCAAGAAGGACCTCAGGGACCTGCTTGAGAGACTCCAGCAGAGAGCCACAGAAATGATGAAGGGAGTGGAACAGCTTCCTTACGAGGAGGGAGCTGAGGGCTCTGTAGCTTGGAGAGGAGAAGCCTGAGGGTGACCTCATTGATGTTGATAAAGCTGTGCAGGGTGAGTGCCCAGAGGCTGGAGCCAGGCTCTGCTGGGTGATGCCCAATGCCAGCACAAGGGGCAGTGGTGGAAGCCGAGGCAGAGGAAGTGCCATGGAAACAGGAGGAAGAATTTCTTCTCAGTGTGAGGATGACAGAGGCCTGGAGCAGGCTGTCTAGGGGGGCTGTGGAGTCTCCCTCTCTGGAGATGTTCAAACTGTGCCTGGTTGTGTTCCTGTGTGACCTGGGTGACCCTGCTCTGGCAGGGGTATTGGACTGGATGATTTTGGGAGGTCCCTTCTGATCCCTAACATTCTCTGATTCTCCACTGGGATGTGCTGCCCAATGTGTTGGTGGAGGTGTTTAGGAAGAGCCTGGCTGAGGCCCTTGGTGCCATGGTTGAGTTGATCAGATGGTGCTGGGTGAGAGGTTGGACTTGGTGATCTCTGAGGTCTTTTCCAACCTGGTTAATTCTATTCTATTCTATTCTATTCTATTCTATTCTATTCTATTCTATTCTATTCTATTCTATTCTATTCTATTCTATTCTACTCTACTCTACTCTACTCTACTCTACTCTACTCTACTCCATCCCATCCCATTCCATCCCATCCCATCCCATCCCATCCCATTCCATTCCATTCCATTCCATTCCATTCCATTCCATTCCATTCCATTCCCTGCTTCTGAGATCCTCTGCAGCAGTGGGGGGCAGTGGGGCAGCTGCAGCCCACCCCAGCCTCTCACCTCCCTCCCTCCTTCTTCCCTCTCTTGCAGCCTGCAACTGCAACCTGCACGCGCGGCGGTGCCGCTTCAACATGGAGCTGTACAAGCTGTCGGGGCGGCGCAGCGGCGGCGTCTGCCTCAACTGCCGCCACAACACCGCCGGCAGGCACTGCCACTACTGCAGGGAGGGCTTCTACCGCGACCTCAGCAAGGCCATCACCGACCGCAAGGCCTGCAAAGGTGAGCTGCGGCTCCCCCCCTGCACTGCGGCTCCCCCCTGCCCTGCGCTGTGGCTGCCCCCTGCCCAGCGCTGCAGCTCCCCCCTGCCCAACACTGCAGGCTCTCCCCCTGCCCAGCGCTGCAGCCTCTCAACCTGCCCTGCACTGCAGCTCCCCCCTGCCCAGCACTGCAGCCTCTCCCCCTGCCCAGCACTGCAGCCTCTCAACCTGCTCAGCTCTGCAGCCTCTCCCCTGCCCAGCGCTGCAGCCTCTCAACCTGCTCTGCACTGCAGGCTCTCCCCCTGCCCAGCGCTGCAGCCTCTCAACCTGCTCTGCACTGCAGCTCCCCCCTGCCCAGCGCTGCAGCCTCTCCCCTGCCCAGCACTGCAGCCTCTCAACCTGCCCCACACTGCAGCCTCTCAACCTGCCCCACACTGCAGCCTCTCAACCTGCCCAGCACTGCAGCCTCTCCCCCTGCCCAGCACTGCAGCCTCTCAACCTGCCCCACACTGCAGCCTCTCAACCTGCCCAGCACTGCAGGCTCTCCCCCTGCCGAGCACTGCAGCCTCTCAACCTGCCCCACACTGCAGCCTCTCAATCTGCCCAGCGCTGCAGCCTCTCCCCCTGCCCAGCACTGCAGGCTCTCAACCTGCCCTGCACTGCAGCCTCTCCCCCTGCCCAGCACTGCAGGCTCTCCCCCTGCCCAGCACTGCAGCCTCTCAACCTGCCCAGCGCTGCAGGCTCTCCCCCTGCCCAGCACTGCAGCCTCTCAACCTGCCCAGCACTGCAGCCTCTCAACCTGCCCAGCACTGCAGGCTCTCAACCTGCCCCACACTGCAGGCTCTCAACCTGCCCAGCACTGCAGGCTCTCAACCTGCCCAGCACTGCAGGCTCTCAACCTGCCCAGCACTGCAGGCTCTCCCCCTGCCCAGCACTGCAGGCTCTCCCCCTGCCCAGCACTGCAGGCTCTTCCCCCTGCCCAGCACTGCAGGCTCTCCCCCTGCCCAGCACTGCAGCCTCTCAACCTGCCCAGCACTGCAGCCTCTCAACCTGCCCAGCACTGCAGGCTCTCAACCTGCCCAGCACTGCAGCCTCTCAACCTGCCCAGCACTGCAGGCTCTCCCCCTGCCAGCACTGCAGGCTCTTCCCCTGCCCAGCACTGCAGGCTCTTCCCCTGCCCAGCACTGCAGGCTCTTCCCCTGCCCAGCACTGCAGGCTCTCCCCTGCCCAGCACTGCAGGCTCTCCCCCTGCCCAGCACTGCAGGCTCTCCCCCTGCCCAGCACTGCAGGCTCTTCCCCTGCCCAACACTGCAGCTCCCCCCTGCCCAGCACTGCAGGCTCTCCCCCTGCCCAGCACTGCAGGCTCTCCCCCTGCCCAGCACTGCAGGCTCTCCCCCTGCCCAGCACTGCAGGCTCTCAACCTGCCCAGCACTGCAGGCTCTCCCCCTGCTCTGCACTGTAGCTCTCCCCTGCCCAGCACTGCAGGCTCTCCCCCTGCCCAACACTGCAGCTTCCCCCTGCCCAGCACTGCAGGCTCTCCCCCTGCCCAGCACTGCAGGCTCTCCCCCTGCCCAGCACTGCAGGCTCTCCTCTTCTCCAGGCTGAACCACCCTAGGTCCCTCAGCCTGACAAGGACCTGGGCTGCTCAGGCTGCTGCCTGGGAGCAAGGCAGCACCTAGGCAGTGGGGGAGAGGCAATTGGTGCTCCCTACTGAGGGCTGTCAGTGCCTGATCCTGGGATGTCTGTCTGTCCCGGGAGGATCCTGCTGTGGCTGCAGTTATGGTCTCCATGGTTGATGTTTGGAGAGCTGCTGGGCAGGGGCTGGAGAAGGCCCAGGCCTAAACATGCTAGAGAGCTGTCAGTGCTGTTGGCTGGGCCATAGACACACTTGGAAGAGTTCAACCTGCTTCACAAAATGGCTCATGGTGGTTTTCCTGCCCTCCCTCCAGCTGCTGCTGGGGTTTTCCACCTCCCTGCTGTGGAATAGGACCCCGTGGTGTATGTTTTAGCTGTGGGGTGGCTCTGGGGACCTGTTTTGGGGACAATGCTGAGCACTGTGGCTCCCAGTGCCTGCAGACAGGGTGGCTTGTCTCTGAGCTGGCCAGGAGCCATGCTGGCTCCAAGCCATCAAGCTGCAGCTTGACCTTGGAGGGTCCCCAGCCTGTGCTCTGTGTCGTGGGCCCTGCACCTCTCCTCTCCCTCCTCTAGCTCTTGGCTAAGGCTGTCTGGTTTCTCTCCTCTCTGCCTGCTCAGCCTCCTCTGTGGAGCCTCAAACCAGCAGTTTCACCCAAGAAGCTAAGAAAACACCTTGCCTGTCCCCAAGGACTGGCAGGATCCAGGCTGAAATGCTGGAGCAGGCAGGAGGTTGCCCACATCTCCTCTGAGGCTGGGAATTCCTCTCTGATCCTTGAATTTTTGCCAGCTCAGGTTGCCAGTGCCTCGTGGAAGGGATCACAGCATCCTGGTGCCTGTGGTGCATTGCACAGCCCCATGGGCACTGAGCACTGCTGCTGCCAGGATGTGATGCTAGCATGTTCATGTAGGGCCTGCAGGAGCTGCTGCAGCTGGTTTTGGACCAGGATAGAGTCCTGCACCTGGGGAGGAACAGCCCCATGCACCAGTAGAGATGGGATTGACCTGCTGGAAAGCAGCTCCATGGAGAAGAACCTTGAAGTCATGGTGGACAGCAAGTTCCCCATGAAAGAGCAATGTGCCCTCGTGGCCAAGAAGGCCAATGGTGTCCTGGGGGCACTCAGAAGAGTGTGGCCAGCAGGGCAAGGGAGGTTGTCCTCCCCCTGTGCCCTGGTGGGACCACATCTGGAGCACTGTGTCCAGTTCTGGGCTCCCCAGGTCAAGAGGGACAGGGATCTGCTGGAGAGAGTCCAGTGGAAGCTATGAGGATGCTGAAGGGACTGGAACAGCTGTGGGATGAGGAGAGGCTGAGAGCCCTGGGGCTGGTTAGCCTGGAGAAGAGAAGGCTGAGAGGGGATCTTAGGAATGTCTACAGATGCCTGAGGGGTTGGGGTCAAGAAGGGGCCAGGGTCTCCTCAGTGGTGTCCTGTGACAGGACAAGAGGCAATGGACACAAAGTGGAACCCAGGAAACTCCAACTCAACAGGAGGAGAAAGTTGTTTGGTGTGAGGGTGCTGGAGGCCTGGAGCAGGCTGCCCAGGGGGGTTGTGGAGTCTCCTGGTGTGGAGAGCTTCCAACCCACCCTGGGCATTGTGCTGCTGGGCAAGCTGCTGTGGGTGCCCTGCTGGAGCAGTTGGACCTGATGATCTCTGGAGGTCCCTTCCAACCTGCACCATTGCATGGCTCCATGCAGGCTGTGAGCTGCTCAGGGACAGTGGTGAGGGAGGATGTCACAGCCCTCTGCTCACAACTGGGGACCTACAACATCTGCAGACCCATCCTGCTGAGCTGCGTGGGCCTGGCTGGGGCTGCTTGGAGCAGAGAAGGCTGAGAGGGGATCTGATCAATGTCTATAAACACCTGAGGGGTGGGGGGCAAGCAGAGGGTGCTAGAAGAAGGTCCTGTGACAGAACAAGAGGCAATGGACACAAAGTGGAACCCAGGGAGTTTTACCTCAACATGAGGGGAAACTTCTTTGGTGTGAGGATGCTGGAGGCCTGGAGCAGGCTGCCCAGGGGGGTTGTGGAGTCTCCTGGTGTGGAGACTTTGAAGCCCCACCTGGATGTGTTCCTGTGTGAGCTGCCCTGGGTGCTCCTGCTCTGGCAGGGGGGGGGCTGTGCTGGATGATCTCCAGAGGTCCCTTCCAAACCCTCCCATTCTGTGAGTCTGTGATTAACACTGTGGCCACAGCCCCCCAGGCTGGGCTTTAGAGGTTCCCCTCTCAGGTGCCTTGGTGTTGGCTGTGGCTTGGTTTGACCCAGGCTGTAAGAGGTAAAATCCTGCTGCTGCCTGTGCTGCAGAGCCACCCCTGCCTCTGCCCACCCTTGCTCCCTTGGGAGAGATGGAGAGGACAGCGGGGAGGGAGAAACTTCCTACATCTTCCCACAGCTGAGTCCATCAGCAGCAAATTTGCAGCTGACACCAAGCTGGGGGCAGGAGTTGATCTGCTGGAGGGTAGAGAGGCTCTGCAGAGGGACCTGGACAGGCTGGGCAGATGGGCAGAGGCCAAGGGCAGGAGATTGAACACATCCAAGTGCCAGGTGCTGCACATTGGCCACAGCAACCCCAGGCAGTGCTACAGGCTGGGGTCAGAGTGGCTGAGAGCAGCCAGGCAGAGAGGGACCTGGGGGTGCTGGTTGATGGTAGGCTGAACATGAGCCTGCAGTGTGCCCAGGCAGCCAAGAGGGCCAATGGCATCCTGGCCTGCATCAGGAAGAGTGTGGCCAGCAGGAGCAGGGAGGTCATTCTGCCCCTGTACACTGCACTGGTTAGGCCACACCTTGAGTCCTGTGTCCAGTTCTGGGCTCCTCAGTTTAGGAAGGAGGTTGACTTGCTGGAAGGTGTCCAGAGAAGGGCAACAAAGTTGGTGAGGGGTTTGGAACACAGCCCTGTGAGGAGAGGCTGAGGGAGCTGGGGCTGCTTAGCCTGGAGAAGGGGAGGCTCAGGGGAGACCTTCTTGCTCTCTACAACTACCTGAAGGGAAGCTGTAGACAGGCAGAGGTTGGTCTCTTCTCCCAGGCACCCAGCAGCAGAACAAGAGGACACAGTCTCAGGCTGTGCCAGGGGAGTTTAGGTTGTATGTTAGGAAGAAGTTCTACACAGAGAGATTGGAATGGGCTGGCTGGGGAGGTGGTGGAGTCGCCGTCATTGGAGGTGTTCAGGAGGAGACTTGATGGGGTGCTTGGTGCCATGGGTTAGTTGTTTAGGTGGTGTTGGATTGGTTGATAGGTTGGACTCAATGATCTTGAAGGTCTCTTCCAACCTGGTCTATTCTATTCTATTCTATTCTATTCTATTCTATTCTATTCTATTCTATTCTATTCTATTCTATTCTATTCTATTCGGTTCTGAAGCCCTGGCCCAGGCTGCCCAGGGCAGTGGTGGAGTCCCCATCCCTGGAGGGGGTTAAAAGCTGTGTAGAAGTGGTGCTGAGGGCCATGGTTTAGTGATGGGCTTGACAGTGTTGGGTTAATGGTTGGACTCAAAGAGCTTGTAGGTCTTTTCCAGCCTAAACTGTTCTGTGGTTAAGGTGATGGAAAGCATCTCAGCTCCACGGTGGCTCCTCGGGAGGGGATGGAGTGGGCAGGGCAGGGGTACCCAGGAGATGGTGGGACAGGGTGAGGGCTGATGCTGTGTGCAGAAGGAAGCCCAGCAAGCAATGCCCAGGCTGTGGCAGGGCAGAGGAGCAGGGTGCTGCAGCAGGTCCTGCCTGGCAGACAAACATCCCTGCCCTGCCTGCCCCTGTGCCAAGCCACGGGCAAGTCTCTGCCAGCCTGGCCCAGGGCTGCTGCTTCCACAGGGCTGCCAGGGGTTGCCCATGGCTTGGGGATGCTGCAGAGGCTCAACCCCACCAGAGGAACACAGGCACCAGGGCTGTCCCCCACTGTGGGGCATATGTTGAGAAGGATCTGGCAGTGAAGGCACTGCCCAGGGCCTGGGGAGCCAGCTCCTGGCACTGCCCCAGGGAACAGAGTGAATAATGAAATCCCTTCTGCTTCTCTGGCTGCCCCTCCTCCAGTGGAGCAGGGAGTGTTTCCATCCCTTGCTTGTGCTTATCCAGAGGTGGATCCAGTGGGATTGAGAGATGCTTGGGGCAGGGCCAGCACTGGGATCCTGCCTGCCTGGTGCCATGAGTGGGAGCAGGTGCTGCCAGAGAGATCCATGTGTGTGGGGATGTGACTTGGGGATCCATGAGTGCATGGGGATGTGGCATGGGAGTGCATGGATGCATGGAGATGTGGCATGGGAGTGCATGGATGCATGGAGATGTGGCATGAGGATGCATTGAGATGTGACATGGGGATCCATGAGTGCATGGAGATGTGGCATGGGAGTGCATGGATGCATGGAGATGTGGCATGGGAGTGCATGGATGCATGGAGATGTGGCATGAGGATGCATTGAGATGTGACATGGGGATCCATGAGTGCATGGAGATGTGGCATGGGGATGCATGGATGCATGGAGATGTGGCATGGGAGTGCATGGATGCATGGAGATGTGGCATGGGAGTGCATGGATGCATGGAGATGTGGCATGGGAGTGCATGGATGCATGGAGATGTGGCATGGGAGTGCATGGATGCATGGAGATGTGGCATGGGGATCCATGGATGCATGGAGATGTGGCATGGGGATCCATGAGTGCATGGAGATGTGACATGGGGATGCATGGATGCATGGAGATGTGGCATGGGGATGTATGGATGCATGGAGATGTGACATGGGGATGTATGGATGCATGGAGATGTGACATGGGGATGCATGGATGCATGGAGATGTGACAAGGCAGCTTGGGCTTGGTTTCTCCAAGGATGTATCCTGGGCCTACAGCTCAAGCAGCTGCACTCCTGTGAGAAGAGGGGGAAGAAAAGCATGGCTCCTGACAGCAGGCATGGAGCCTGCTGCTCTGAGCTGACAGCTGCAGCTCTGAGGGAAGGTCTCTCTGCACTCACCACAGCTCTGGTCCAGGGCAGAAGCTGAGCCAACAGCAGAGGCAGATTTTGCAGGCACCAGGAACAAAGCTCAGTTCATTTTCAGGAGGCAAACTACAAGGCTGGAGGCCAGGAGCTGTGGCATTTATTTACCCAGTCTCCAAAGCATGTTCCTAACTTCTCCAGCCATGCTGTGTATCTGCTGGGATGCAGCACTGCTGGAGCAGGCACAGAAAGAGCAGCCTGGAGTGCACAAGCCCAAGCCTCAGTGCTGAGGCCACTGCTTTGGTACCTTCAGCAATGAGCTGGGGGAGGGCATGGAGGCAGCCTCAGGCAGCTGGCAGATGGCACCAAATTGGGTGGCAGAGTTGGTCTGCTGCAGGGCAGGAGGCTGTGCAGAGGGCCCTGGCCAGGCTGCAGCCATGGCTGAGGCCAAGGGGATGAGGTTCAGCCAGGCCAAGGGCTGGGTCCTGCCCTTGGGTCACAACCACCCCAGGAAGGCTCCAGGCTGGGGGCAGAGTGGCTGCAAAGTGCCCAGCAGAGAAGGCCCTGGGGGTGCTGGGTGCCAGCAGCTGGAGAGGAGCCAGGGGGTGCCCAGGGGGGCAAGAAGGGCAGCAGCAGCCTGGCCTGGAGCAGCAGTGGGGTGGCAGCAGGAGCAGGGCAGGGATTGTGCCTCTGGGCTGGGAAGGCTGCAGCTTGAGTGCTGGGTTCAGTTTTCTCCCCCTCTTTCCAAGATGGACATTGAGGAGCTGGAGCAGGGCCAGAGAAGGGCAAGAGAGCTGGGGAAGGGTCTGGGGAAGAGGGCTGGGGAGGAGCAGCTGAGGGAGCTGGGGGTGTTGAGCCTGGAGAAGAGGAGGCTGAGGGAGACCTCCTTGCTCTCTGCAGCTCCCTGAGAGGAGGCTGCAGCCAGCTGGGGCTTGGGCTCTGCTCCCTTTGCTGCAAGAGTGGTCAGGGCCTGGCAGAGGCTGCCCAGGGAGGTGGTGGAGTCCCCATGCCTGGAGGTGTTGCAGATACCTGTGGCCATGGCACTTGGTGGGGTTGAGCTGCTGGTTGGCCTGGATGCTCTGGAGGGCTTTTGCAACCCAAACAGTTCTCTGATTCTATGATCTCCTGCTGGCAGCAGAGCTGAGCCCTTGGCACTGGGCTGGTGAGCAGGGAGGTGAGAGAGAGGCTGAGGGAGCTGGGGTTGCTTAGCCTGGAGAAGAGGAGGCTCAGGGGAGACCTCATTGCTCTCTACAACTACTTGAAAGGTGGTTGTAGCTAGGTGGGGGTTGGGCTCTTCTCCCAGGCAACCAGCACCAGAACAAGAGGACACAGTCTCAAGCTGTGCCAGGGGAGGTTTAGGCTGGAGGTGAGGAGAAAGTTCTTCACTGAGAGAGTTGTTAACCATTGGGATGTGCTGCCCAGGGAGGTGGTGGAGTCCCCATCCCTGGAGGTGTTCCAGAGGGGATTGGATGTGGCACTTGGTGCCATGGGTTAGTCATGAGGTCTGTGGTGACAGCTTGGACTCGATGATCCTCGAGGTCTCTTCCAACCTTGGTGATACTGTGAGACTGTGAGGTGAGCTCTGCCCTGCAGCCACCAACCCACCAGCAGCCAGCACGACCCTGAGCCACTGGGAAAGCTGGGAGGGTGGAAAGTCAGAACCTGCAGGGTTCCCTCAGTGGTGGTGCCTGAGAGGTCACAGCAAGGGTGGCCCTGCAGGGCTCCCTGCAGTTGCAGCACAGCTGTGAGCCCTGAGCTGTCTGCAGGGAGATGTGGTGAAGCAGCAGCAGCTGAGCCTTCAGATGCACAAAGCCCTCACCACGAGGTGCCAGACACCTCCTGGCAAGCACCACTCCAGGAGTTAAGCTCCAAGCTCCTGAGCTCATCCTCCATGCAAGGCCTGCAGGCCAGCCTCTGGCAGCTGGTGGGCTGCGAGGGGCAGCAGGCACAGAGTGGTGCTGTGCCCCCAGCACCCCCTTGGGGCTCCCCAGCCAGACCCCTCTGAGGGTCACCTCAGGACAGGGAGGGTTGGGGGTGCTGCAGCTGCACTCAGCACTCTGAAGCAGCTGCACTCAGCACTCTGAAGCAGCTGCAGGGTGCCAGAAGGTGATGGTGGCAGGGGGTGGTCAGCCAGGCAGAGCAGCAGCGCTGTGCCTGGGGTCAGCCAGGGCTGGCCACGCACAGGCCCAGCACTGCCAGCTCTCATCCACGGCTTCAAATCCACACCAGGGGCTCAGGTTGTGCCAGGAGAGGCTGGGGCTGGACAGGAGCAGTGCTTCCTTCCCCAAAAGAGCTGCACCAGGCTGCCCTGAGCACTGGTGGAGTCCCCATCCCTGGAGGGGATTAAAAGATGCTAGAGCTGGACCATGCCTTGATCTCAGGGCCTTTGGGGATCTGCTGGGGGTAGACTATGCCTTGACCTCAGAACCTTTGGGGATCTACTAGGGTTACCCTATGCAATGATCTCAGAAGCTTTGGGGATCTGCTAGGGCTGGACCATGCCTTGATCTCAGTACCTTTGGGGATCTACTAGAGCTGGACCATGCCTTGACCTCAGGACCTTTGGGGATCTACTAGAGCTGGCCCATGCCATGACCTCAGGACCTTTGGGGATCTACTAGAGCTGGCCCATGCCATGACCTCAGGACCTTTGGGGATCTACTAGAGCTGGCCCATGCCATGACCTCAGGACCTTTGGGGATCTACTAGAGCTGGCCCATGCCTTGACCTCAGGACCTTTGGGGATCTACTAGAGCTGGCCCATGCCATGACCTCAGGACCTTTGGGGATCTACTAGGGCTGGCCCATGCCATGACCTCAGGACCTTTGGGGATCTACTAGGGCTGGCCCATGCCATGACCTCAGGACCTTTGGGGGTCTCTGTTGCCCTGAGGTGTTTGCAGGAGAGCCGGGCTTTGGTGGCTGCCCTGGCAGGCGCCAAGGCTGCTGTGGCTGAAGAAAGGCTTCGTGCTCCTGCCAGCCCTAGGCCATGCCAAGGCTCCCTTTGCTTGCTGCCATTTGCTATCACAGCTGAGCCCCCAAAACACCCTTGTCAGGAAGATGTCCACTTGCAGGCCCGGGCAGGATCTGATAAGGAGGCAGCATCTGGTCCCCATTAGGGGCTGCTGGTGGTGAGGGAGGGGCTGGGGGAGCAGTGCTGCAGTGCTGCCACCACAGCCAGCTGGGGAGGATTAGGGAAAGGATAACATCAGGGGGCTGCAGGGGCACGTGGGGCTGGGGGGGTGTTTGTGTTTTGCCTTGGGAGCACGTTCAGCTCTCATGCTGATGGAGGCCAAGATAACCTCCTCCAGCTCACAGCCAGGCCAGCCCCAGGCAGGCAGATGGGGAAGGTCCTCTCCTGAGGGAGCATCTTCCTCCCACAGCCCTCCTCCTCACATGCAATCCATCCAGCATCCAGGGAGAGTCAGTTCAGGTCAGTTTTGAGGATGGAGACCCAACTTTGGCTCACCCCAGCTAAGGCTTTCCCTCTGGGGGTGCTGTGGTGGAAAGCCATGGGGACATCCTTTGCCTGCAGGAGGCAGGATGAGGCTCCTGAGCTTGGGAAGCACCAGGAAGGTTCACTTCATACCATCCTGAAACCAAACCAAGGCTGAGGTTTGGTCAAGGCTCAGTGCTGAGTCAGCTCTGTGGATTGGAGAGCTCAGAGGCAGGGAGCAAGTGGAGAAAATGCCTTTTGCTGCTGCCACAGAAGCATCTCCTCAGGGCTCACAGAATCACAGAGTGTCAGGGGCTGGAAGGGACCTCAGGAGCTCATCCAGTCCAACCCCCCTGCCAGAGCAGGGTCACCTAGAGCAGATCACACAGGAACTCAGCCAGGCAGGTCTTGAATACCTCCAGAGAGGGAGACTCCACAACCCCCCTGGGCAGCCTGCTCCAGGCCTCTGTCACCCTCACAGTGACAAAATTCTCCCTCCTGTTTCCATGGCACTTCCTCTGCCTCAGCTTCCACCACTGCCCCTTGTGCTGGCATTGGGCAGCACCCAGCAGAGCCTGGCTCCAGCCTCTGGGCATCACCCTGCACAGCTTTAGCAACAGCAATGAGGTCACCCTCAGGCTCCTCCAAGCTACAGAGCCCTCAGCCCCCTCAGGCTCTCCTCATGAAGAAGATGTTCCACTCCTCCAATCATTTTTGTGGTTCTGTGCTGGACTCTTTCAAGCAGTTCCCTGAGGTGCTCCTTGCCCTGGGGGCCCCAGAACTGGACACAGTTCAGGTGGGGGAAGGGCAGACCTGGGCAAGTATCCTTCTGCTTTGTGTCCCTGCAGTGGCCTCAGTCCCACCCTGGCCATGAGGAGCAGTTTGCATGCTCCCCTATGAGCCCCCACTCCCTTTCCTTGTGCAGGACAAGGCTGGCAGCAGGCAGGGGGCTGCCAGGGGGAATGCCCTCCCTGCCTGCCCACGTGCCACATGTCCCCAGAGCCAGCTGCCTGCCAAGCAGGCAGGAAGGAACTGTCCTGCTGCCGGCCAGACCCTCAATGCCAGCTGGCAGCTGGTGCCTGTGTGAGCTGTGACCCCTCCAGGGCCACATCTTGAGCATCCCCATGCCCTGGCCAAGCCCTTTGGCCACTCAGCCTCCTGCCTGTGCCGCTCCTGGGCTCGTGGTCTGGCCCCGTGTGCCAGCCCAAGGACCCAGCTCCTCCTCACCCCTCCAGGGGGGGCAAGTCAGGTCCAGTTTGGGATGTGTGCTGGGCACCACCTCATGTAACCTTTTCCCTCTCTGTCTCTCTCTCCCCCAGCCTGTGACTGCCACCCTGTTGGGGCAGCTGGCAAGACCTGCAACCAGACGACCGGGCAGTGCCCGTGCAAGGACGGCGTCACCGGCCTCACCTGCAACCGCTGCGCCAAGGGCTACCAGCAGAGCCGCTCCCCCGTGGCCCCCTGCATCAGTGAGTGCCCTGCCCCTGCCCACCCACCCCTCTGGCACCAGGGCATGCTCTCCTGGGGCTGCCTTCTGCTGGCTGGCAGCCTGAGCCGAGAGCTGCCCACCCCCGAGAAGCAGCCAAGGCAGGGGGTTGGGTGACCATCGGCGGGGAGGGCACCCATGCTTTGCCCCACATAGCCCAGGAGGCTCTGAAAGAGCCTTGGGCTGGTGTTGCCAGCTGGCTGGAGCAGCTCTGCTGCACCCAGGTGCCCTCCTCAGCCAGCAGAGCCCTGAGCATGGCCAGCTGTGGGGTGAGAACAGGCTCTGTGCTTAGCACAGAACCAGGTTGGTCATGGCAGGGAGTTTGGGGCTCTCAAAGAGCCTTGGGCTGGTGTTGCCAGCTGGCTGGAGCAGCTCTGCTGCACCAAGGCTTCTGCTGCACCCAGGTGCCCTCCTCAGCCTGCAGAGCTGGATTCTATGAACTTCTTTAACTGAAAGGTGCCAGAGCCCTGGAGCAGGCTGCCCAGAGAGGTGATGGAGTCTCCTTCTCTGGAGACATTCCAAACCCACCTGGGCATGGTCCTTGGTAAACCTTCCCTGGCAGGGGAGCTGGACAAGGCTACAAGGCTGGGGAGAGGCCTTGAGCACAGCCCTGTGAGGAGAGGCTGAGGGAGCTGGGATTGTTTAGCCTGGAGAAGAGGAGGCTCAGGGGAGACATTCTTGCTCTCTGCAACTCCCTGCAGGGAGGTTGGAGCCAGGTGGGGGTTGGGCTCTTCTCCCAGGCACCCAGCAGCAGAACAAGAGGACACAGTCTCAAGCTGTGCCAGGGGAGGTTTAGGCTGGAGGTGAAGAGAAAGTTCTTCCCAGCAAGAGAGATTGGCCACTGGGATGTGCTGCCCAGGGGAGTGGTGGAGTCCCCATCCCTGGAGGTGTTCAAGAGGGGATTGGATGTGGCACTTGGTGCCATGGTTTGGCCATGAGGTCTGTGGTGCCAGGTTGGACTGGATGATCTTTGAGGTCTCTTCCAACCTTGGTGATTCTGTGACTCAGTGATCTCCTTCCAACCCCTTCTAATCTGTGAGCCACAAACTCCCCTCTGCCCCTTGCTTGCAGGGGGCTTCCATCCAAGTGTCCCCCCAGGAGCTGGGGAGCCCTTTCCTGAGGAGCTCTCTCTCCCTTTCTCTTGCAGAGATCCCAGCCATCAACCCCACCTCCCTCATCACCAGCACCGAGGCACCTGCAGGTAAGTGCTTCCTGTCCTGGCCCAAGCCCACAGCCCCAGCCCTGCCCCCAGAGCTCCCAGTCCCACCTCCCCCATCCCCATCCCCCTCAGCCCTGCCACAGCCTGGGGCAAAACTGTTCGTGGCAGGAAGTCCTGGCAGAGAGCTTTGGGGAGCTGAGAGTTGGCATCCTGGGTGCTCCTGGAAAGGGACTGCCAAAGCCTGAGGAGGCTTCCTGAGGGAAGGCTGCAGCCTGCCAGGGGCTCAGCAGGGTGCTGGGGCACCGCACCTGTGGCTTGCTGGCTGCTTGGGGGCAGGATCTTCTTCACCTCCTTTTGTTGCTGCCAGCACAAGAGGTTTCTCCTCAATGCCTTTTACCTCCAAGCAGTGCCAGGGTGGGGGGGGGTCCAGCCAGGTGCCAGCTGCAGGCAGCCCCTGTACAGGCTGCCAGGTCTGCCATGGGGCATGGGTGAGCAGGGGCTCACTCCAGCCATGCCCAGGGGAGTGCCTGAGTCTGAGCTGCTTGTCCCAGCAGCTGCAGGCTGACAGGACCCTGAGGTGATGGCACCGTGGGCAGGTCAATGCCACTGCTGCTGTCACCCAGCTGGAGAGTGGGGCAGCTCTAGTGCCAGGCTGCAGGCTTTTGCATGGGCCAGGGAGGTGTTCCTGCTGCTGTCCTCTGAGCTCCTTGAGCCACACTGGCTTCTCCAGGCTGCAGAGGGTTGTGTCTCCTCAGGTGCACCCCTGGGACGTGCTGCAGCCCCATCCCAGACACTGCTGCACCCCTGGGATGTGCTCCAGCCCCAGCCCAGGCACTGCTGCACCCCTGGGATGTGCTCCTGCCCCATCCCAGACACTGCTGCACCCCTGGGGTGTGCTCCAGCCCCATCCCAGGCACTGCTGCACCCCTGGGATGTGCTCCTGCCCCATCCCAGACACTGCTGCACCCCTGGGATGTGCTCCTGCCCCATCCCAGACACTGCTGCACCCCTGGGATGTGCTGCAGCCCCAGCCCAGGCACTGCTGCACCCCTGGGATGTGCTCCTGCCCCATCCCAGACACTGCTGCACCCCTGGGATGTGCTGCAGCCCCATCCCAGGCACTGCTGCACCCCTGGGATGTGCTCCTGCCCCATCCCAGACACTGCTGCACCCCTGGGATGTGCTCCTGCCCCATCCCAGACACTGCTGCACCCCTGGGATGTGCTGCAGCCCCAGCCCAGGGACTGCTGCACCCCTGGGATGTGCTCCAGCCCCATCCCAGACACTGCTGCACCCCTGGGATGTGCTCCAGCCCCATCCCAGGCACTGCTGCACCCCTGGGATGTGCTCCAGCCCCATCCCAGGCACTGCTGCACCCCTGGGATGTGCTCCAGCCCCATCCCAGGCACTGCTGCACCCCTGGGATGTGCTCCTGCCCCATCCCAGACACTGCTGCACCCCTGGGATGTGCTCCAGCCCCATCCCAGGCACTGCTGCACCCCTGGGATGTGCTCCAGCCCCATCCCAGGCACTGCTGCACCCCTGGGATGTGCTCCAGCCCCATCCCAGGCACTGCATCCCATCTGCACCCTGCCTGCTGCCTGCACCCTGCCTGCTGCCTGTTCCTCTCCTCACTGCCTGCACCCTGCCTGCTGCCTGTTCCTCTCCTCACTGCCTGCACCCTGCCTGCTGCCTGTTCCTCTCCTCACTGCCTGTGCCATGCCTGCTGCCTGTTCCTCTCCTCACTGCCTGCACCCTGCCTGCTGCCTGTTCCTCTCCTCACTGCCTGCACCCTGCCTGCTGCCTGTTCCTCTCCTCACTGCCTGTACCCTGCCTGCTGCCTGTTCCTCTCCTCACTGCCTGCACCCTGCCTGCTGCCTGTTCCTCTCCTCACTGCCTGTGCCATGCCTGCTGCCTGTTCCTCTCCTCACTGCCTGCACCCTGCCTGCTGCCTGTTCCTCTCCTCACTGCCTGCACCCTGCCTGCTGCCTGTTCCTCTCCTCACTGCCTGTGCCCTGCCTGCTGCCTGTTCCTCTCCTCACTGCCTGCACCCTGCCTGCTTCCTGCTCCCCTCTCCCCTGGGACCTGTCCAGGCTCTCCCACAGGCAGGGCACTCTCAGATGGGTCTCAGCACCCCCGTGCCTCCCAGCCCAGGCAGCCTCCCAGCCTGTTCTTCCCCCCCCTCCCCGTTTCCCCCCCCTCCCCCCCCCGCTCTGGGAGCAGGTGCTGGGCTGCAGGAACAGGGGGACATTGTTTGGGGCAGCTGTGCTCAGGTGCTGGCCTTCCCCCCCCTCTCCCCATCCTCCTCCTCCCTGCTGGGCTCCTGTCTCCAGGTGCATCCAGGCTTTTTGCTGGGAAAGCCATCACCCTGCCCAGCTTTCTCCTGCCTTTCTGACCCCCCTGAGACTCTGGGGTCCAGCTTTGATCTTTCTGCTCCAGCAGCCAAGTGGCTCAGCAGGGAACTATCCCAGGAGCACTCCTCCTCATTTTTATGAGGTTTAATATCTTACAATATTTTCCACTGAGCAAGAAAGTGGAGGCTGAGCTGGCTGGCAGCCCCAGCACCCACCTGGCCCCTTCCTCAAGCACCCACCCCCACCCAGCACTGCAGGCCACATCAGCAGGGGCCCAAAGGAAGGGAAATGCTTTGAGGTACTACCCAAGTTCCTGACATGCCCTGAACAGGAATTGGTTTTGCATCTGCAGAATGTTCCTCAGCACCAAGGCAAGGTTAGAAAGGTCCCAAAACTGGTCCCAGACTTCCCAGTGGTATTTTCTGGCTGGTTTTATTCACACAGCAGGGGTGCAGCAGTGCCTGGGATGGGGCTGGAGCCACATCCCAGGGGAGCAGTGGAGGGAAGCAGGGGATGGGGCTGCAGCACATCCCAGGGGAGCAGTGGAGGGAAGCAGGGGATGGAGCTGGAGCACATCCCAGGGGTGCAGCAGTGCCTGGGCTGGGGCTGGAGCATGTCCCAGGGGTGCAGCAGTGCCTGGGATGGGGCTGGAGCACATCCCAGGGATGCAGGGGAGGGAAGCAGGGGATGGGGCTGGAGCACATCCCAGGGGAGCAGTGGAGGGAAGCAGGGGATGGGGCTGCAGCACATCCCAGGGGTGCAGCAGTGCCTGGGCTGGGGCTGGAGCACACCCCAGGGGAGCAGTGGAGGGAAGCAGGGGACGGGGCTGGAGCACATCCCAGGGGTGCAGCAGTGCCTGGGCTGGGGCTGGAGCACACCCCAGGGGTGCAGTGGAGGGAAGCAGGGGATGGAGAGCAGTGGAGGGAAGCAGGGGATGGAGAGCAGTGGAGGGAAACAGGGGATGGGGAGCACCTTCACCCCGTGGCCATGCACTTCAGTGCTCCCATCAACAGCCCCCCTCGCAGGGGACCCCATGCCCCTCAGCAGCCACCACGGCAGCGCAAGGGGCCAGGGGAGGGCCAGGGCAGGGTCAGGGCAGCCCTGCCAGCCCCAGCAGAGGGGCAGCACGGCAGGGGCCGAGCCGGCAGTCGGGAATTAGCTGCGTGCTGCGATGGCAAATGTGGAACATGCGGCCCCGGGGCCCCGACAGAAAGGAGCTCGGGCAGAAGGGACGGCAGCAGAGCCCAGGGCGAGCCTCTTCTCCTGGGCTGCTTCCTTCCCTCCTTTCTCCTCCTCCCCTTGGCACAGGGCGCCGTTATCCCCCCTGCCCCTCGCCTCCATCCGCGGTGGCTGTTGTGGGCAAGGCACAAACAAAGGCAACCGGAGAGGCTGCTGGCTCGGGGCCGGGACGCGGGGCCAAGGCAGAGAGGACCTGCGAGAGGCAGAGAAAAGAAGAAAGATGGGCTTAGGAAAACAAAACCACGCCACTGGAAAGAGACAAATTGAGATGTTCAAAGGAGGGTGGCAGGGGGAAAAGAAAGGAGGAGAAGGGGGCTGCTCCCGGCGATTGTTGGGATCAAAGCCTGCGGGGAGAAGGGAAGAGGCATTCCCTGCCCTGCCTCTGCTTGAGATGCAAATCTAGGGGCTTTAGAAATGCACAGAAGAAAGCCTCCGTGAGGACAGGAGCTGGGGGGCGGCGGGGAGGGATGCTGCGGGGCTGGAGGACAGCCCGGTGGCCTCCCCAGCCCTTCGGGAGCAGGCTGAGCAGGGAGCGGTCAGGCGGCAGCAGTGATCCGGAGGGGCAGAGCCTCTCCCCTCACCCACCTGCTCACCCTGGCCTGAGGCCCCTTCCCCACTTGTGGGACATGGCCGAGGTGCAGGTCTCTGGAGGGGCTGCCCCGTGAGGATGCATCCCAGCACCCTGGCCCCTGAGGGCTGAGTTGCCCCTGGGGCCCATGACCCCCTTGGGCTGGATTCAGGCTCTCCTTTGGGTCTTCTTCCAGCGGGGGGGGCTGGGGGGGTTGTCTCTTCCCCACAGCACCAGGCTTGCAGGGCTCCTCTGGTCATGTTCTTTGGCCATGACCCCTGCCTGTTCTCCATGGTGGCCACCATCATCTCACCTGCTCCATCCTGTGACCCAGAGGAGAGTCCCTTGGCTCCCTCCTGTGCCTCAGTGGTGATTCCTCCATCACCATCAGCACAGGGGTCTGGAGCACAGCCCTGTGAGGAGAGGCTGAGGGAGCTGGGGTTGCTTAGCCTGCAGAAGAGGAGGCTCAGGGGAGACCTTCTTGCTCTCTGCAACTCCCTGCAGGGAGGTTGGAGCCAGGTGGGGGTTGGGCTCTGCTCCCAGGCAGCCAGCAGCAGAACAAGAGGACACAGTCTCAAGCTGTGCCAGGGGAGGTTTGGGCTGGAGGTGAGGAGAAAGTTCTTCACCGAGAGAGTTGTTGGCCACTGGGATGTGCTGCCCAGGGAGGTGGTGGAGTCCCCATCCCTGGAGGTGTTCAAGAGGGGATTGGATGGGGTGCTTGGTGCCATGGTTTAGTTGATCAGATGGTGCTGGGTGATAGGTTGGACTTGATCTCAAAGGTCTTTTCCAACCTGGTCTGGTCTATCCTATCCTATCCTGTCCTATCCCATTCCATTCCATTCCATTCCATTCCATTCCATTCCATCCTATTCCGTTCCACTCCACGTCTACTTGATGGGCCCAAAGCCACTTAGTTTCTCTTCCCAGCTGGTGTGGTGTCAGTGTGCAGGGTGGGATTTGAGCCCTCAGCCCTTGTGAGCTTTCAGAGGGGGTGCTGGAGCCCAGGCCCTGGCTCAGGAGCCTTCTGGAGGGTGCTGGGATGTGGAGTAGCCAACCACCCTCTGCCAGGCTGGGTCTTGCTGCTGTCACCTCCACCCTGCTCCCTCTTGCCTCGTGGTGGGGTGGGACCTTGTGTGCTTCAAGCCCTCAGTGCTCAACCCTCTGGTCTTCCTCTGCAGACTGTGACTCCTACTGCAAGCCAGCTAAGGGCAACTACAAGATTAACATGAAGAAGTACTGCAAGAAGGACTATGGTAAGGACCTCATCCTCCCTGGGCCACCCTGGGCTCTGCCAGCTGCAGGCTGGCCGTGGGTGAGGGGAGAGGCTGCTGCTGGTCTCTCCTCACAGGTGGTTAGGGACAGAACAAGAGGGAATGGCCTCAAGCTGCCACTGGGTAGGTTCAGACTGCACACTGGGAAAAGTTTTTTCATGGCCAAGAGTGGTCAGGGATTGGAAGGTGCTGCCCAGGGAGGTGGTGGAGTCCCCAAGCCTGGATGTGCTTAAAGGTGGTTTGGATGTGGTGCTTGGGGATAGGGTTTAGGGGTGAACCTTGTACAGTAGGGTTCATAGTATCACAGTATCAGTCAGGGTTGGAAGGGACCACAAGGACCATCCAGTTCCAACCCCCCTGCCATGGGCAGGGACACCCCACACTAGATCAGCCTGGCCACAGCCTCATCCAGCCTGGGCTTAAACACCTTCAGGGATGAGGCCTCAACCACCTCCCTGGACAACCCATTCCAGGGCTTCACCACTCTCATGGGGAAGAACTTCCTCCTCACCTCCAGCCTGAATCTCCCCACCTCCAGCTTCATTCCATTCCCCCTAGTCCTATCACTGCCTGAGATCCTGAGCAGTCCCTCCCCAGCCTTCCTGTAGCCCCCTTCAGATCCTGGAAGGCCACAATGAGGTCACCTGGGAGCCTTCTCTTCTCCAGACTGAACAGCCCCAACTCCTTCAGTCTGTCCTCACAGCAGAGCATCTCCAGCCCTCTGCTCATCCTCCTGGCCCTGCTCTGGACACCTTCCAGCACCTCCAGATCCCTCTTGTGCTAGGGGCTCCAGAACTGGAGGCAGTACTCCAGGTGGGATCTCAGCAGAGCTGAGCAGAGGGGGAGAATCACCTCCCTTGGGTTCTGGGTTGGACTTGGTGACCCTGAGGGTCTTTTCCAACCTGGATGTTTCTGTGCTGGTGTGAGGTGCAGCTGTCCCAGGGAATGGGGAGCACCCAGCGCGGAAGGGGGTCCCCGCGTCGGCCCTCCCGAAGCAGCCACACAGGAGGGGCTGCTGGGGCCAGGCAGACACCAAAGCTGCTTCTGCAAAGCAAGGCAGAGCACCCCCATCACCGTGCCTCCCCTTTTTCCTTGCCCCCCTCAGTGGTCCAGGTGAACATCTTGGAGATGGAGACGGTGGCCAACTGGGCCAAGTTCACCATCAACGTCCTCTCCGTCTACAAGTGCCGCGACGAGCGGGTCAAGCGCGGCGACAACTTCCTCTGGATCCACCTGAAGGACCTGTCCTGCAAGTGCCCCAAGATCCAGATCAGCAAGAAGTACCTGGTGATGGGGATGAGCGAGAACTCCACGGACCGGCCGGGACTGATGGCCGACAAGAACAGCCTGGTGATCCAGTGGCGCGACGCCTGGACGCGGCGCCTGCGGAAACTGCAGCGGCGCGAGAAGAAGGGCAAGTGCCTCAAGCCCTGAGGCCTTGCCTGCTCGCCCTCTCCCGCCCCCAGCCCGCCTGTGGGCTGCCCAGAGACTCTGTACATACCCAGAGTGGGAAGGACCCTCTGCCTAGAGTGTATATTTTGGGATGGTTTCCCGTGGCGGTGTCCCCCCTTCCCCCGCCCCGCGGCTCTCCTTCTGAGCGCACCGCAGCGACGACAAAACCTTTCATGAGGAGCAAAGTGAAGTGAGAGCTGCTGGCTGCCTGCCTCCTGAAGGAGTTTAGAGGGGATTGGCCTGCTCTGGCCTTCCAGGCTGTTCCCTTCTCGCCTGGTGTGGACCAACTGAGCTTCTTCAGCCTTCCCAACCTGCCTCTTCCTCGCTCTCTGGGAGCGTGCTGCTTTCAGACCTCCCCCAGGAGCAGCAGGGCAGAGCCTTCAGGGGGACAGGCAGGCTGAGTGGAAGCCATGCAGCGCTGCAGAAGGACCTGGAGCTCCACCAGGAAGAGCAGATGGACTTTTTGCAAGGCCTGATTCTCTGGGGACCTCATGTTTACATGGACCAGTGCTGCTGCTGGGGGCAGGACCCACGCCGGTGCTGCAGTGCTGTGGGGAGCAGTCGGGCCCTGGCAGTGGGTGGGTGGACATTTCCAGGAGCCCTGTGTCCACCAGGAAGGAAGGCACAGGCTTCACAACCCCCCTGGGTGTTAACTGTCCTGGTGCATAGCCCAGATGACCCAGCAGGAAAGACCTGGAGACACCAATTTTCCCCTCCCACATCCACCAAGGCTGTAGCCTGCCCTGCCCTGCCAGCCAGGCCTGGGCTGGGGTGGACAGGCTGAGCAGAGCCATCAGGTAGCATCATCCAACCACACAGATCTATGCCCCTATACTCTCAGCTGACATCATTCCACCTGTTTCTGTTGAGCTGCCACCAAGTGACCTCCTGTCCTGCCTCGGTGTGCAGCCCTCAGAGCTGGCCTGGGAAGCAGTTCTGTGGCCAAGGCTGTCCGAGGAGATGCACAAGGCAGAGGTGGCAGGAAGGCAGAAGAGCTTTTGCTCACCCCCCTCTAGTCTGTTCTTTCTTCTTGGTTTCCAAGTCCCACCAGACATCAGTATCTTCCCATGGTGAGGTTGTGATGGTCTTGGCATAATAAATATGAATAGAAACCCTTGGTGAGCTGACAGGAGATCTTCCTTTCCCTGCAACCTTGCTCACTTGAATGGCTCTGTGGGGAACTGGAGCCTACATCACAGCCTTCCAGTGCTCTGGGCTGATGCTTGGCCCATTTGGAGCCCAGGGCAGCTTGCATGGTCTCCCCATGCCATGGATGGCCTGGTGCTTTGGGGCTCCAGTTCCCCAGCATAGTGCTGGAGCCTGCAGCTGAAGAGGCTGATGGAGCACCCCTGGGGTTCAGGACAGGGGAGCTTGGGGAGTGAGGATCTAGGTGCTGGGGGATGTCTGTGTGGACAAGCAGGTGCCCTGGCTGGGGAGCTCAGTGCACTGATGAAGCTGCTGGAGGGGCTGGAAGTGTCTTGTCAGAGATGCAGCTCCCAGGTCCCATGGATGCTTGGGTGCCTACACAAGGCACAGGCAGAGAGGGCTGAGGGAAGGCCAGAAGCTAAGGGACCAAGAGTGTGTGGAACCACTTGGGCTTGGATGAGCTGGTCCTACACCACACTCCTGGCATAGACCCTTCCTTCTCTCCTCCCCCTGAGCTGAGGGCACACTCCTGTCCCTGGCTTCCCTTGTTCTGGATGTCAGAGGCCTTTGCCACGAGATGCCTCTTGAATTGCATGGGGCGCTCAGCCCTCCTCCTCCTCCCATGTCTGCTTGCACTCAGGTGCCCAAGGAGCAGAGCTGCTGCCCCTCCCTTGTTCTCAAGAGGTCCCTTCCAGCCCCCTCCATGCTGGGATCCTGGCATTCTCAGCAGCTGCAGGGCTGCACCACAGCTGCAGGGGCATGGATGCTCCTCAGGGAGGGCTACAGAAGGGGGGAAGTTTCTCCAAGCAAGTATCACAGTCTCACAGTATCACCAAGGTTGGAAGGGACCTCAAAGATCCTCAAGTCCAACCTGTCACCACAGACCTCACGACTAGACCATGGCACCAAGTGCCACATCCAATCCCCTCTTGAACACCTCCAGGGATGGGGACTCCACCACCTCCCTGGGCAGCACATCCCAGTGGCCAATCTCTCTGTCTGGGAAGAACTTTCTCCTCACCTCCAGCCTGAACCTCCCCTGGCACAGCTTGAGACTGTGTCCTCTTGTTCTGCTGCTGGGTGCCTGGGAGAAGAGCCCAACCCCCACTGGCTCCAACCTCCCTTCAGGGAGTTGCAGAGAGCAAGAAGGTCTCCCCTGAGCCTCCTCTTCTCCAGGCTAAGCAACCCCAGCTCCCTCAGCCTCTCCTCACAGGGCTGTGCCCCAGACCCCTCCCCAGCTTTGTTGCCCTTCTCTGGACACCTTCAAGTCTCTCAATGTCCTTCTTGAGCTGAGGAGCCCAGAGCTGGACACAGGACTCAAGGGGCGGCCTGAGCAGTGCTGAGCACAGGGCACAAGGACTTCCCTGCTCCTGCTGCCCACACTCTTCCTGATGCAGGCCAGGATGCCCTTGGCCTTCTTGGCCCCCTGGGCACACTGCTGGCTCATGTTCAGCTGCTGTCAACCAGCACCCCCAGGTCCCTCTCTACCTGGCTGCTCTCAGCCACTCTGACCCCAGCCTGTAGCTCTGCCTGGGGTTGCTGTGGCCAAAGTGCAGCCCCTGGCACTTGGACTTGTTGAATGCCATCCTGTTGGCCTCTGCCCATCTGCCCAGCCTGTCCAGGTCCCTCTGCAGAGCCCTTCTGCCCTCTAACAGATCAACTCCTGCCCCCAGCTTGCTCTCATCTGCAAATTTACTGCTGATGGACTCAATGCCCTCTTCCAGATCATCAGTGAAGATATTGAACAGGCTGGGGCCCAGCACTGCTCCCTGGGGCACACCACTGGTGCCTGGCTGCCAGCTGGCTGTGGCACCATTCACCACCACTCTCTGGGCTCAGCCTCCAGCCAGTTCCTCACCCAGCTCAGAGAGCTCATGTCCCAGCCAGGGGCTGACAGCTTGGCCAGCAGTTTGCTGTGGGGGACGGTGTAAAAAGCCTTGCTGAAGTCCAGGCAGACCACATCCACAGCCCTCCCCATCTCCACCAGCACCAGCCCTCAGGTGTGGTGCTCAGGAGAGGTGCAATGTGTCTGTGCTCCCCGAAAAGCGCTCTGCACAGCCTGCTGGGGCAGGAGGCTGCAGGGGCTCCTTTGCACCTGATTTCCCCTCCCTTGAAGTGGTGCACCTAAGCCTTTGTGAGGACTGTGACACCTCCCACCAGCACAGCTTGCTCAGGGCCTCATCCAGCCTGGCCTTCAACACCGCCAGGGGGAGGGCATCCACAGCCTCCCTGGGCAGCCTGTGCCAGTCTCTCCCCAGCCTCACTGCAAAGAGTTTCTTCTTCATCTCCAGTCTCAATCTGCCCTCTCCCAGCTCAAAGCCATTGTTCCTCATCCTGGCACCACAGCCCCTTGTCAAAAAGCCACAGAGGTTCAATAGCTGCAAAGACCTCCTCCACCATCCCATCCTGACTGTCCAAGAGCTGTACCTCAGCAAACCAGAGCCATCCAGGCTGTTAGTTGTGTTTGCTCAGTTTAGGTGTTGGGTTTGTGCTCCCATGAATGGCTTTTGCCATTATTTCATTGCTCTTCCCAAGCCAAACACTTAACCAAGGCCACAGTTAAAAGAAAGAGCAACCAAGGCTCATTGCCAGTGGGTTTCACTGCTCTCAGAGCTCATCTGAGGGGGTGGAAAAGGAGACAGTAAGCAGTCAAGTGAGGAGCTGCCTTCCCATCTCCACTGAGGCAATGAGAGGTTGATTGGTGCAAGCTCTGGCAGGCTGGAGCTGTGCTGCTGGGAAACTTCCATGTCTGCCTACCCAGCCCCAGCTGGGCCCATGGGTGAGGCAGGGAGAGTTGGAGAAGGCTCCAGGGAGACCTCAGAGCAGCCTTCCAGTACCTGAAGGGCTCCAGGAGAGCTGGGGAGGGACTTTGGACAAGGGCTGGGAGTGCCAGGCCCAGGGACAATGGCTTTGAGCTGGGAGAGAGGAGACTGAGAGTGGAGAGGAGGAAGAAATCCTTTGCAGTGAGGCTGGGGAGACTCTGGCACAGGTTGCCCAGGGAGGCTGTGGCTGCCTCCTGCCTGGAGGTGTTCAGGACCAGGCTGGATGAGGCCCTGAGCAAGCTGTGCTGGTGGGAGGGGTCCCTGCCCATGGCAGAGGGGTTGGAACTGGATGATCTTTAAGGTCCCTTCCAACCCAACCCACTCCATGAAGCTTTGATTCATGATATGTTCAGGAACAAGGAGAAGAAGGAGCACTGATGGGGGAGGATGTCCTGGATAGCACCCAGGAGACAAAGGTGCTGCTCCTGCTGCTGTGCAGCTCTGTACAGGCAAGGAGGTGCTGGTGCTGGTGCTGTGCTGCCACCATCCTTGCTGCTGCTTTCTTGAGTACTCCAAGAAGCATCATTCCTTGCCACACAGCATGGACCTCTCTGGTTGCTCTTCTCCCAGCCCATGCTGCCCTGGTGGAAGGGGTTGGACCAGATGACCCTTAAGGTCCCAGGTTGCCCAGGGAGGTGGCGGAGTCCTCATCCCTGGAGGCATTCAAGTAACCTGTGGCCATGGCACCTGGGGACATGGTTTGATGGCCATGCTGGTGTTAGGTTGATGGTTGGACTCAAGGCTCTTGGAGGTCTCTTCCAACCAACTCAACTCTCTGATCTGATAGTGTGGCCAGCAGGAGCAGGGAAGTCCTTGTGCCCTGTGCTCAGCACTGCTCAGGCCACACCTTGAATCCTGTGTCCAGCTCTGGGCTCCTCAGGTTAGGAAGGATGTTGAGATGCTGGCAGGTGTCCAGAGAAGGGCAACAAAGCTGGGGAGGGGTCTGGAGCACAGCCCTGTGAGGAGAGGCTGAGGGAGCTGGGGTTGCTTAGCCTGGAGAAGAGAAGGCTCAGGGGAGACCTTCTTGCTCTCTCCAACTGCCTGAAAGGAGGTTGTAGCCAGGTGGGGGTTGGGCTCTGCTCCCAGGCAGCCAGCAGCAGAACAAGAGGACACAGTCTCAAGCTGTGCCAGGGGAAGTTTAGGCTGGAGGTGAGGATGAAAGTTCTTCCCAGAGAGTGTTAGCCATTGGAATGTGCTGCCCAGGGATGTGGTGGAGTCCCCATCCCTGGAGGTGTTCCAGAGGGGATTGGATGTGGCACTTGGTGCCATGGTTTAGCCATGAGGTCTGTGGTGACAGGTTGGACTTGATGATCTTTGAGGTCCCTTCCAACCTTGGTGATACTGTGATACTTGCTTGGGGAAACATCCCCCCTTCTGTAGCCCTCCCTGAGGAGCCTTCTGTAGCCCTCCCTGAGGAGCTTTCTGTAGCCCTCCCTGAGGAGCATCCATGCCCCTGCAGCTGTGGTGCAGCCCTGCAGCTGCTGAGAATGCCAGGATCCCAGCATGGAGGGGGCTGTGCCAGGGGAAGTTTAGACTCAAGGAGAAAGTCCTTCCCAGAAAGGGTAATTGGCCACTGGAATGTGCTGCCCAGGGAGGTGGTGGAGTCCCCATCCCTGGAGGTGTTCAAGAGGGGATTGGATGTGGC
The DNA here is from genome assembly GCF_026170545.1 of Melanerpes formicivorus. Classification (NCBI taxonomy): domain Eukaryota; kingdom Metazoa; phylum Chordata; class Aves; order Piciformes; family Picidae; genus Melanerpes; species Melanerpes formicivorus. The sequence continues at coordinate 17,633,436 of NW_027142366.1, read as the reverse complement.
ACTTGGAGCCATGGTTTAGCTGTCAGGAGGTGTTGGGTGACAGGTTGGACTTGATGATCTCTGAGGTCTTTCCCAACCTTATTGATTCTGTGATTCCATGCTGCAGTGCAGGCTCACCTCACCACGGGGGAGGTGGACATTCTCCACAAGAGCTCTTCAAGGGGACCACATTCACTCAGCCAAGGAGCTGCAAAGCCTTCAGCACTCTCCTGGCCCAGCTGCTGCCATCCCCAGGTGGCAAGGGCCAAGCTGACCACGCACTTTTGGCACCAGATGTTCTCTTTTTAACCCCACCTTTCCTCCCAGCGCTCAGCCAGGGCAACACCATCTGAGGGTGGAAGGCAGCTGAAAGGGAAGCCAGGCCTGCAAGTTCCTCCCCCCTGCTTTGGGGACTGAATTTTGCAGCTGGTTGGAATTTTTCTCATTTCCAAAAGAAGAAGAAGAAAGGGGGGGAAA
>NW_027142366.1:17582064-17632880 GCF_026170545.1 Melanerpes formicivorus | reverse complement strand
CAGGGCTTACAGTGGCTGTGAGCACTCAAAGGAGGTGCTGGGGAGCCCACCTGCAAGCCTAGTGAGATGCCAGGAGCCAGAGCCCCCCCATGCCTGCCAGCTTCAAACAGCCCTGGTGGGCTCGCTCTGGCCAAACTCAGTGGCCCTCCCTCATCCTCTGAGCATCCAGGGGGGGCTGGAGAAGGAATTGTTTGAAAAGTGAATAACTCAAGGTATTCCCTTCAGGCAGAAGCAAGAGCCCTCCAAAGAAAAACACCTCAGTGAGAAAGAGTCTGAGTGATTTGTTTGGAAACTTCTGAAGCACAGGTCCTGAGGAGAGCCAGGATGGCCTCTTGGCCTCACTCTCCAGAGCCAGCAGCCAAGAGCCAAGAGCCCAGCTCCAGGGGCAGCAAGCCCAGCAGAGCTGCTGAGCCAGGACCAGGACCTCACAAGCCCACCTGGAACCTCACAAGCCCACCTCAGCCCTGCAGCTGAGCCAGGACCTCACGAGCCCACCTGGAACCATAGCTTCACCTCACAGAGGGTCTCTGGATGTGGGGGTCCAGCTCCCCTGGGGGCTGGGCTGGGTGCTGGGGACAGCCACCTGGCTCAGCTCAAACTGCCTTTCCCAGAGGGTAAAACCAGGCTGGGAATCTTCTAACCAGCCCTAGCCCTTGATCATGACCCATGGTGCTGGCCATGGGGGAGACAGAGGGGGCTGGTGCATGGCAGCTGCTGGTGTGGTTACTTCTCCTGGGCACCCCCTGCACACAGAATCATAGAATGTGGGAGCTTGGAAGGGACCCCCAGAGATCATAGAATCATAGAATTGTCAGGGCTGGAAGGGACCTCAAGGCTCAGCCAGCTCCAAGCCCCTGCCATGGCCAGGGACACCTCACACCACAGCAGCTTGCTCACAGCCACCTCCAGCCTGACTGCAAACACCTCCAGGCAGGAGGCTTCCACCACCTCCCTGGGCAACCTGGGCCAGGCTCTCACCACCCTCCTGGCCAACAACTTCTTCTTCACAGCCAATCTCAATCTCCCCACTTCTAGTTCTGCTCCATCCCCCCCAGTCCTATCCCTCCCTGACCCCCTCCAAAGTCCCTCCCCAGCTTTCCTGGAGCCCCCTGCAGATCCTGGAAGGCCACAAGGAGGTCTCCTGGGAGCCTTCTCCTCTCCAGCCTGCACAACCCCAACTCTCTCAGGCTGTGCTCACAGCAGAGCAGCTCCAGCCCTCTGCTCCTCCTCCTGGCCCTGCTCTGGACACTTTCCAGCCCCTCCAGGCCCTTCCTGTAAGCCCTGTGGCTTTCTCTAAGTAGTCTGTGAAGCCCCAGGATGAGGATGCCAGAGGCTGGGAGCACTCAAACCCAAGCAAAGCATCGCTGGCAAGTGGAGCTGGAGGTGATGGCTCAGGAGGGGATAGTGCAGCTAATGGGAGACAGGCACAGCTCTGCCTGAGCAGGCTGCAGGTGGAGCAGCTCCAGGCCATGAGGGGGGACACGAGGCATTTCCTGTGTGGCACAGGGTGGGCACCACACTGTGGGGCTGAGCAGCACAGAGCAGCTCTTCAGCAGGGCTCAAGAAGCCTGGCAGAGAAACCACACTTCTGCACCTCTGCATCTTCTTTTCACCTTCTCCTCCCCCTTCCTCTTGTTCATCTCTCTCACCTTTGGCCTCTCCCCTCCTCCTGCCAAACTTTCCCCTTCCCCAGGCTTCTCCCTGCTTGGCTGCTGGCTCTCCCATCCCCACCAGGGATGACAAATCACCTCTTTGCATGAACATCAGCAGCACATGGGACTCAGCCTTCTTTTCACCTCCTTGGCTCTGAGCCACTTCCAGGAGGTAAGAAATGGACCCAGTTATGCTGGAGAGGGGATCACCAGGCCCCGTGGTGAGACAGGAGCTGCTCCACTCCCCCCTTTTCCCCCTCCAGTCACCAGCCCTGCCCTTGCCAGCCCTGCACGTTCAATGTAGACTGCACATCCCTCTGGGGCTCACGCTGTGCACCCAGCTGGGTCACCTCCTGCTCAAGAGGTGGCCATGCACACGTGCCCCTCACTTTCCCTTGGTTTCCTTCACCTTGCTTCCCCCTCCCTCCCTCCCCCAGCACACATCTGCTCGCAGGGTCCCAGAGATCCGTTTCATCTCACCACTGAGCCAGAGACTTAAAAGCCTGTCTCCCTTGATTTACTGAGTCTAGAGTGGCTGGGGGGCTGCAGGGGGGGAGGGGAATAAGAAAAGAATGAAATCAAGAACTGCAATAATGAAAGAAAGCTCTCGAGAACATCTGGAGCTGCTCTGAAGCAAGAGGCAATATTCTCGGCCAGATGCGGAGAGCTTGGCTCCTGCTTGGGAAAGCTCAACGTGTCAGATGTGCAAATCCCACCCCACACCACCTTCCCTTCCTTCCCCCTTCTCCTTCTCCTCTTCCTTCTTCTTCTCCTTCTCTTTCTCCTCTTCCTTCTTCTTCTCCTTCTCTTTCTCCTCTTCCTTCTTCTCCTTCTTTTCTCCTTCTCCTTTTCTCCTTTTCTCCTTCTCATTCTCCTTCTCTCCTTCTCCTCCATCTCCCCTTCTCCTTCACTTTTTCTCCTTCTCCCCTTCTCCTGCTCCTTCCCCCTTCTCCTTCTCTCCTTCTCCTTCTCTCCTCCTTCTCCTTCTCTCCTCCTTCTCCTTCTCTCCTTCTCCTTTTCTCCTTCTCCTTCTCTCCTTCTCCTTCTCCTTCTCCCCTTCTCCTTCTCCTTCTCTCCTTCTCCTTCTCTCCTTCTCCTTCTCTCCTTCTCCTTCTCCTTCTCTCCTTCTCCTTCTCTCCTTCTCCTTCTCCTTCTCTCCTTCTCCTTCTCTCCTTCTCCTTCTCTCCTTCTCCTTTTCTCCTACTCCTTTTCTCCTTCTCCTTCTCCTTTTCTCCTTCTCCTACTCCTTTTCTCCTTCTCCTTCTCCTTCTCCTTTTCTCCTTCTCCTTCTCTCCTTCTCCTTTTCACCTTCTCCTTCTCCTTCTCCTTCTCCTTCTCCTTCTCCTTCCCCTTCTCCTTCTCTCCTTCTCCTTCTCCCTTTCTCCTTCTCCTTCTCTCCTTCTCCTTTTCACCTTCTCCTTCTCCTTCTCCTTCTCCTTCTCCTTTTCTCCTTCTCCTTCTCTCCTTCTCCTTTTCACCTTCTCCTTCTCCTTCTCCTTCTCCTTCTCCTTCTCCTTCTCTCCTTCTCCTTCTCTCTTCCTTCTCTCCTTCTCCTTCTCTCCTTCTCCTTCTCCTTCTCCTTCTCCTTCTCCTTCTCCTTCTCCTTCTCCTTCTCCTTCTCCTTCTCCTTCTCCTTCTCCTTCTCCTTCTCCTTCTCCTTCTCCTTCTCCTTCTCCTTCTCCTTCTCCTTCTCCTTCTCCTTCTCCTTCTCCTCCATCTCCCCTTCTCCTTCTCTTTTTCTCCTTCTTCTCCCTTCTCCTTCTTCCCTTCTCCTTCTCTGCTTGTGGTGCCCACACCACCCCCATGGGATGGCACCAAGAGGAAGATGTGGTTTGTCTAGAATCATAGAATCATAGAGCTGTCAGCACTGGAAGGGAGCTCAAGGCTCAGCCAGCTCCAACCCCCTGCCATGGCCAGGGACACCTCACACCACAGCAGGTTGCTCACAGCCACCTCCAGCCTGGCTGCAAACACCTCCAGGCAGGAGGCTTCCACCACCTCCCTGGGCAACCTGGGCCAGGCTCTCACCACCCTCCTGGCCAACAACTTCTTCCTCACAGCCAATCTCAATCTCCCCACTTCTAGTTCTGCTCCATCCCCCCCAGTCCTATCCCTCCCTGACCCCCTCAAAAGTCCCTCCTCAGCTTTCCTGGAGCCCCCTGCAGATCCTGGAAGGCCACAAGGAGGTCTCCTGGGAGCCTTCTCCTCTCCAGCCTGCACAACCCCAACTCTCTCAGGCTGTGCTCAGAGCAGAGCAGCTCCAGCCCTCTGCTCCTCCTCCTGGCCCTGCTCTGGACACCTTCCAGCACCTCCAGATCCTTCCTGGCACAGAGGCTCCAGAACTGGCCCCAGAGCTGCAGCTGTGGGCTCAGCAGAGTGGAGCAGAGGGGCAGAATCCCCTCCCTGGCCCTGCTGGCCACACTTCTCTTGCTGCAGCCCAGGATACAATTGGTTTTCTGGGCTGCAAGTGCACACTGAATGTTGATGGCTGTCGCTGAGGGGTGTCAAGAGGCTGAGCCTGGCACTTGGAAGCAGCTGGGTCACCAAGCAGAGGGGTGTGGAGAGACCTGCTGAGCTCACAGCGGTGCTGCCTGCCTTGGATGAAGCAGAGCCAGGCAGCTGAGGAGGCATCTGCAAGCAGTTCTGAATAGCTGGGAGCAGTGCTGCAGCAGGATGGTCCTGGTGATGAAGCCATCTGAGGTCTCTGGCAGCAAGGCTTTCCCCACAAGACAAAGCCCAGGCTTCTCTCAGTCCCTGAGTGAGCACAGCTGAGCAGCCAGCTGCCAGCAAGGCAGGAAGGGCACAGGCACGCTGGTGGCCACGGGGTCACTACTGCAGAGAAAGGAGCTCTTGGACAGACCATTCCCTCTGAATCATCCTTGTCACTGCAGCTGGACTGTGAGGATCAACAGCAGTGCCAGAGCTGGCTGGAAGAGCCAGGATGGCACAGCACTGAAAGCCACTGTCAGCGAGGGGGAGGACGTCCACCCCGCGCAGGACACGCTCCACAACACCCTGCTGCAGCTGGGAGGGCAGCTGCTGGAGGCCTCATCCCTCATGGGCTCGATGTGGAACATCTATCAACTGCCCAGGTCACCAACACAGAGCCCTCTGCTCCTGGGGGGTCCTCCCTTGCAGTGGTCTGGATGTGATCCATTGCCCCTCAACCCCGTGGTGCCCATCCATCAGTGAGCATCCAGCAGAGCCACCCAGGGCTGCTCAGCAATGAAATATTCCTGCTTGCCACCCGTGCTCTATAAATCCTGACCCATGACATGAACAAGCAGAGCTGGGAGTGAAGCAGAGGAAAAGCCCCAGCAGGCTGCTCAGGAGCAGCACTGACACTCCAGGACAAGAGCAATGCTTGGTGGCAGCTGTCCAGCTCCTTCCCCAGCCTGGATGCCCTGCAGAGGCTGAGCTCCATCCATAGCATCCTCACCCCCTCTTGCCTTAGCTCCTGCTGCTGTTCTCTAGGACCAAGCCAGGGCCCTCTCCTCAGGTTAGGAAAGATGTGGAGATGCTGGAAGGTGTCCAGAGAAGGGCAACAAAGCTGGGGAGGGGTCTGGGGCACAGCCCTGTGAGGAGAGGCTGAGGGAGCTGGGGTTGCTTAGCCTGGAGAAGAGGAGGCTCAGGGGAGACCTTCTTGCTCTCTGCAACTCCCTGAAGGGAGGTTGGAGCTAGGTGGGGGTTGGTCTCTGCTCCCAGGCAGCCAGCAGCAGAACAAGAGGACACACTCTCAAGCTGTGCCAGGGGAAGTTTAGGCTGAAGGTGAGGAGAAAGTTCTTCCCAGCAAGAGAGATTAGCCACTGGGATGTGCTGCCCAGGGAGGTGGTGGAGTCCCCATCCCTGGAGGTGTTCAAGAGGGGCTTGGATGAGGCCCTTGGTGCCATGGTTGAGTTGATCAGATGGTGCTGGGGGATAGGTTGGACTTGATGATCTCTGAGGTCTTTTCCAACCTGGTTAATTCAATTCAATTCAATTCAATTCAATTCAATTCAATTCAATTCAATTCAATTCCATTCCATTCCATTCCATTCATTTCAATTCAATTCCAGTCTAGTCTAGTCTAGTCTAGTCTATTGTAGTCTATTCTATCCTAGCCTATCCTAGCCTATCCTATCAAGAAGCATCCCCTGACCAGCAAATCAAGCTCTGGTCTGCTTTCTGCAGCAGCATCCCTCCCCAGGCTGAGAGGGGAGCCCCTGACCCTCTACCCCTCCACAAGGGGTGGGCATAGCCAGGTCAAACCCCACGTCACAGAGGGGCTCCTCTCACAGAACCACATTAGGTTGGAAGGGATCCTCAGGGTCACCACATCCAGCCCTCTCTCCCAGAGATGGAAGCAGGGTGGAGCAGGGGGACAGTGCCAAAACCAGCAACATCCTTCATGAAACCTCCCGGGGCATCCCTGCTCTCACAGCCCAGGGCAGTGGGGCTGGGTACCTGCTGCGAGCGGGGGACCAGAACGTGGGCAGCTGGGGCAAGGGACGTGCAGGCTCAGGCGGCCACAGCAGGGCTGTGGGGCTGGGGCTGGCCGAGGTAATGAGAACCAGGTGAGCAGAGGGGGGGGCTGAGCCCCCAGGAAGGCGTTGGCAGGGCTGGCTCAGGCCTGGGGTGGGCCAAGTCAGCAGGGAGAGGGCTGGGAGCGCGGGATCAAAGGCGGCGCGCGTGGGCTGCGTTTGTTTGGGAAAGGTCAGAAGCTATTGGCAGAAGCCTTCAAGGGGAGAGGAGGAAAAATCCTTTGGAAAACATTGGCCCTGCTCTGAGGTTTCCTGACGGGTGGGACAAGGCTTTCTTCCTCTCCTTTCAGGCCACGGGTGGGTAGGAGGGCTGGCAGCACGCACGGTGGGTGGGAAGGGCACGTCCAGCATTCCTCCTCCCCGTGCCAGGCTCACCACCCCTGCCCACCCGCCGCCTGGCCCCCTCTGCCAGCTGCACCAGCCCCAGGGGCGGGGGTCCCTCTGGCTCAGAGCCCTCACCACGTCACATCACACCAGCTACGGTCCTCTGCACCTGGCCCCTGTGCTGTGGTCCTTCAGACAGCCAAGGAGAGGCTCTCCGAGGTGGACCTGATGGGCTCTGCTCCACCACTTCCCTTCCTGCCCCTCCCAGCAGCTCCACCGGTGCTGGGCTCAGCACCTTGGAGCGATGTGACTGTCTACCCACTGCCACCAGGACTGTCCCCCCCACTGCCACCAGGACTGTCCCTGGGCATCTCAGGTCCCTGTCCCACTACCTCTCTGCTGCCTTTTTGGTTTCCCAGCTCATCGAGGGGGAGAGCCCACCAGAGGCATACCCTCGAGCAGGGGCAGGGGAGTGCCCAGCATGGCCTCACGTTGCCCATTCTGCTCACAGCAGGCAGGGAGACCCCAGGATTACCCTTTCTCAGCGAGCCCTAGAGCAGTCCCGGTGCCGTCAGCACTGCCAGCAGGGTCCCCGAGCTGAAGCCCAGGCGAGGGCTGGCCGGACTCTCCCCGGCGCCTCCTCCAGGTCACTCCCTCCCCATAGGTGCTCGACCAGCACCCCAGCACCGCAGACGGGGACGGGCATCAACTCTTTCAGCACTCCCAAAGCGCAGCAGGGCCGCGCGAAGCCCCGCAGTCCACGTTCCGCATCCCCGCAGGCTTTGCTCTGCTTCCTAGGGGCAGCCTGAGCGTCCCAGCTGGGGAAACTGAGGCAGGGGGCGGGGGATGGGGGACACGGTGCAGGCAGCATCCAGCAGCAAGGTGGTTAGGCGGCGGCAGGGACCTGCGCTGGGGCAGAGGAATGCGCGCAGCCGGCAGGAAATGGCTGGGCTCGGCGAGCGGGAGCCGCCTGCTAAGAAAACAAGCGGGGGGCCGAGCGGCTGCGGGGGCGCAGGGCCCGCCGGGGGGGCAGGAAGGGGACTGCAGGGGCAGGAATGCCAGCTATGCCCCGGCTGGACCTGCTGCTGGACCCGCTGCCCGGCCTGCTGCCAGACCTGCTGCCCACCCCAGTGTCTGACCTGCTGCCCACCCCGGTGTCTGACCCACTGCCCACCCCAGTGTCCCACTCACTACCCACCCCTGTGTCTGACCCACTGCCCACCCCAGTGTCTGACCCACTGCCCACCCCACTGTCCTACTCACTGCCCACCCCAGTGTCTGACCTGCTGCCCACCCCACTGTCCTACTCACTGCCCACCCCAGTGTCTGACCCACTGCCCACCCCAGTGTCTGACCTGCTGCCCACCCCAGTGTCCTACTCACTGCCCACCCCAGTGTCTGACCCACTGCCCACCCCAGTGTCCTACTCACTGCCCACCCCAGTGTCTGACCCACTGCCCACCCCAGTGTCTGACCTACTGCCCACCCCAGTGTCTGACCCACTGCCCACCCCTGTGTCTGACCCACTGCCCACCCCAGTGTCCTACTCACTGCCCACCCCAGTGTCTGACCCACTGCCCACCCCAGTGTCCTACCCCACTGCCCATCCCAGTGTCTGACCTGCTGCCCACCCCAGTGTCTGACCCACTGCCCACCCCAGTGTCCTACCCACTGCCCACCCCAGTGTCTGACCTGCTGCCCACCCCAGTGTCTGACCCACTGCCCACCCCAGTGTCCTACTCACTGCCCACCCCAGTGTCTGACCTGCTGCCCACCCCAGTGTCTGACCTGCTGCCCACCCCAGTGTCCTACTCACTGCCCGCCCCAGTGTCCTACCCACTGCCCACCCCAGTGTCCTACTCACTGCCCACCCCTGTGTCTGACCCACTGCCCACCCCAGTGTCTGACCTGCTGTCCACCCCACTGTCCTACTCACTGCCCACCCCAGTGTCTGACCTGCTGCCCACCCCAGTGTCCTACTCACTGCCCACCCCAGTGTCTGACCTGCTGCCCACCCCAGTGTCCTACTCACTGCCCACCCCAGTGTCTGACCTGCTGCCCACCCCAGTGTCTGACCTGCTGCCCACCCCAGTGTCCTACTCACTGCCCACCCCAGTGTCTGACCCACTGCCCACCCCACTGTCCTACTCACTGCCCACAATGGTGTCTGACCCACTGCCCACCCCAGTGTCCTACTCACTGCCCACCCCAGTGTCTGACTCACTGCCCACCCCAATATCCTACTCACTGCCCACCCCTGTGTCCTACCCACTGCCCACCCCAGTGTCTGACCTGCTGCCCACCCCAGTGTCTGACCCACTGCCCATCCCAGTGTCCTACTCACTGCCCACCCCAGTGTCTGACCCACTGCCCACCCCAGTGTCCTACTCACTGCCCACCCCAGTGTCTGACCTACTGCCCACCCCTGTGTCTGACCCACTGCCCACCCCACTGTCCTACTCACTGCCCACCCCAGTGTCTGACCCACTGTCCACCCCAGTGTCCTACCCCACTGCCCACCCCAATGTCTGACCCACTGCTGGCCCTGCTGCCTGACCTGCTGCTGGCCCACCCCAGAGCTGCAGCTCAGCAGCAGGAGCCCAAATTCCTCAGCACAGGCAGGCTTGGAGCAGAGCGTCAGCCCAAGAGCTGCTGCAGCTCCTCCTCCAGCCTTGGCCTGGCTCTGCCTCAGTTTCCCCAGCCTGAAACCTGCCCTGTGCCACACGTGGCACCGAGCCCCACCTCAGAGGTGCTGGGGCTGGCACAAGCCATCAGCAGGGCTCAGGGCTGCAGGGACAGGATGGCACCTGGAGCCGGGGCCAAGGCAGCTTCCGATCTTCAACATCCAGGGCTATGGAGAAGCCAACCCCTGCGGGATGCCAGGCACTGCAGGGCCGATGGGCTGTGGAGCAGAACCCCCAGGGATGGGAGCAGATCAGGCTGGGAGGAGAGAGAGAAGCCAGGAATGGTCCTTCTGGAAAGGGCTTGGTGCAAGGGGTATGGCCACAGGGGTGCAGGGGGTGCCCCGTGTTGGCAGCTGCCCACTGTCTGGTGCCCCAAGGGGCTGCCACCTCAACCCCCTGCCTTGCCTTGCCTGTACCAAAGGATGCTCAGAGCGGTCCAGGGTGGGTTTGCAGCACCAGGGACACTGCTGGGTCCCTCCTGTCCCCTTTTCAGGACAGCAGGGCATGAACTGCTGCCTGGAAAGCCCCTGGCAGGTAACACAATATCTGGCTGGGGCGCCTACAGCTTTATCTGCAGCAGATCGGGTGGGAGCAAAACCTTCTGAGACAGCATCTGGAAGTGGTTTAACCTTCACCAAGTTTTGCATGAAATACCAATTTTCCACCTCTTTCATTTAGTTTATTGAAATTAGGAGGGGAAACTCTCCCCTCCTCCCTTCTACCACTCCTCCCCACACCTCCCCACCCCAGCCCCACAACCCACACCCCCCCCCCCCCCCCTCGGGGTTAAGCTCCCCTGGGGCAGCTTAACTTCTCACAGTTCCCCTGGAGCAGCTGAAGACCCTCATGGAGCTGCAGCTCAGGCTGGGGAGCACCTCCCTGTGCTGCAACAAGCAGCAGGGGTCCTGCTCAGCTGTGTCCCAGGTGTCTGAGGTGGAGGCACCAGGCCAGGCTGCAGGCAGCAACGGGAGCAGGATGGTGCTGGGGGAAGCTGCACTGATGAGCACTGAGAATGATGGAGCGGGCATGAGTGCATCCTTGAGTGGGGAAAGCCCCATGGTGCTGAGCAGGGACATGATTCAGCACATGGGACCTGAGCAGGAGCTGAGCAGAGCAGTCAGCAGCACCACAAGCTGCCTGTGCCAGCCTGCTACTGGCACCGAGGCTGCAGGAGAGGGATGTGTTAAGCAGCCCTGGCATTCATAAGGTGATCAAAGAGCTGCAGAACCTCCCCTGTGGGGACAGGCTGAGGGAGCTGGGGCTGTGCAGCCTGGAGAAGAGAAGGCTGCAGGCAGACCTCAGAGCAGCCTCCCAGTAGCTGAAGGGCTCCAGGAGAGCTGGGGAGGGACTTGGGGCAAGGGCTGGGAGTGCCAGGCCCAGGGACAACGGCTTTGAGCTGGGAGAGAGGAGACTGAGAGTGGAGAGGAGGAAGAAATTCTTTGCAGTGAGGCTGGGGAGACTCTGGCACAGGCTGCCCAGGGAGGCTGTGGCTGCCTCCTGCCTGGAGGTGTTCAGGCCCAGGCTGGATGAGGCCCTGAGCAAGCTGTGCTGGTGGGAGGGGTCCCTGCCCATGGCAGGGGCTTGGAGCTGGATGATCTTTAATGTCCCTTCCAACCCAACCCATTCCATGACTCTCACCCCAAGCTCTGGCCCTGTGCCCTCCCTGCGGAGCCTGTGTCCAGGAGCAGCCAAGGAAACCTTCCCACGCTGAGCATCCGGCCAGGCTCTGCGCTCGCTGCAGGCTGCTCCAGCAGCTGCTGGGCTCCACGCCCCCTGCCTGAGATGTTCCTTTAGCGTTTGTCACCTGAGGCTCGGGGACATCTCTGGGAAGGGCAGGCCCAGCCTTGCCACCAGCAGGCTGCCGGCGGGGTGCCAGGAGGTGCCCGGGCGGCTCGCACATGTGCCAGGGCTGCAGGGCCCAAGCAGGTGCGCGGGGCTGGGGCTGGCACGGCAGCTCTGGGCACACTCTCGCCTGTGTTTGCCATGCAAAGTGGGGGCTGGGCCGCTCCTGGCACCGGGCAGCAGCAGTATGTTGTCCCAGGGGAGAGCTGGCAGGGGACAGGGAACTGGCTCCAATCCCACCGCGGGATGGTGGGCGGGGGACAGGGCCACGCCAGGGCCACTGGCAAAGGGGAGATGTCCTGGAAAACTGAGAGCTGCTCTGCCTCCACCAGAACTGGGGATTAAAATAGCTTCCAGTTTGGAAACACATCCCAGATCCTGCCAGGCAGGAGGTGATGCGGGCAGGTGCCCAGCTACCAGCAGCTCCCGCTGGCACAGGTCCATCCTGCTACAGCCACAGGCCTTGCAAAGCTCTTCCCTGCACATCCAAGGAGCATGGGGACTGTGTCAGGAGGTGGCAGTGGCTCAGGTGACATTACACAGCGTGGGCATCCCCTCCAGGGAGAGAGGCAGGGGTGCTGTGAGGCTGCTTGCCCCCCTGCTGCCCTGGGCACCTGGGCTGGGAGCATCCAGCACGGCACAGCTCTGCAGACTGGACCAAGGTGCAGGCTCAGACCTGCAGAGTCCCAACACCACCAGTCCCAGCACTTGAGGGCTGAGGCTCTGCTCTGGCTCCCTCCCTGTCACACAGCTCCAGCCTCCTCCTGGCTGCAGCTCCTGCTGGGCTGCAGCGTGGCCAGGACCATATGTCCCTGCCACGTCCCTGCCATGTCTCTGCCATGCTGCTGTGCTGCTGCTGCCAAGGCTGAGCACTGCTTCCCACCACTCCCCAAAGAGGGGCATGGAAGGAGAGGGGTCCCTGTGTGCCTATCCTGAGGGCACAGGGGGGTCGGGGGGAGCCTTTAGCCCCGCTATGCCCAGGTTTGAGCTTTCACCCTATCCCAGGACCTGCTGCAGCAGGCATGGAGAAGTCCTCCCCTTGGGTGGGCTTTAGGGTGTCCTTTTCTCCCTCTCAGCCCCCCAACCCCTGCTCCTCCACCCTCCCATCCTGCTGCCCTACCTGAGGGCCTGGAAGGGCATTTGTTGTCCCCTGGCATGGCTCCACACGGAGCCCGGCTGCCAGGCGGGGCCAAGCCAGGAGCCATAGAGCCAGGCACTTGAAGCTCAAGGTTCAGCTGTCCTTGTCCCTGGCCTTCCCCTGCCACCCCCCATGCCCAGGGGACTGTGCCTTTCCCATATGCTGGCAGGGCTGGGCGGGTGGGCACAGGGCCAGGACGGGGCAGTGGGGACACCCTGGCAGCAGCCCCGGGCTCAGGGGCTGCACAGGAGCCCCTCTGCTCTGGCAGGAACAGGTTGGCTCTCAGGGGCTCCAGGCACAACTCCAGGCACTGCCCAGCATATGCTGCTGCTTCAGCATCCATCCACCCTGTGTCCCATCCAGCGCTGACCCTGCAAGGGTTAGGCACAGCCTGCGGCTGGACTGTGGTGCAGAATGTGACCCATGGGGGTAAGTCCTGCCAGGGACTTGACCTGGGCACGGTGCTGGGCTCTGTGACTGGCAGGACACATCCATCCTTGCTGCTGGTGTCGTGGGATGGCAGCCAACCCTGCCACCTGCAGAGTGGAAGGGCAGCAGAACCTTTGGGGACCTCAGGCCCTGTTTTGGGGAAGGGGGCAGGATGTCAGGAGACCCAGACCCACCCCACCCAGATGGATTTTGGCTCCTCCATTGCAGTCTCCCAGCACTCCTCCCATTCCCCAGCCTGAGCAGCAGAACTGGGGGAACCTGAGGCTCTGCATGTGGAACACCTTCCAGCCTAGCCTCAACCAGCTGCCACCAACATCCCCCTGGCATCTGGAGACCTTCTGCCCTCCTGGGGGCTGTTCATCCCTGCATGGCAGTGCAGAGGTAGGATGCAACAGTCCCCTACACCTGAGCAACCCCTCTGAGGTTCCTTCCACACCCTCAGTGACAGCTCCATCCCTTTCCCCCGGGCTGAAGCCATCCAGCACAGCTGCAGACACCAGCCCTGCTCCTCCATCCCCCAGCTCCTCTGGGGTGTTGCAGTGCCCACAGCCTCCTCCCTGCATGGAGCTGCACCTTAATTAAAGGTGTGAAACGATCTCATTAAGCCAGTGCTGGGCTCTTGGTCCAAACTGCTCTGACAGCTTACCAATGGCTCCTTTCCAGGTTCCTTGCTGCCTTCCTCCCTTCTTCCTCCTTCCCTTCCTCCCTTCCTCTCTCTTGCTTCCCAAAGCACACGAGCTTCCATCAGTTGTGGTGGGTGTGGGTATGTCTCCCTGCCCAGCTCTACAACTTGTTAGTCAGAGATAATCCTTCTGTGGTGCAGACCAGCCAGTTTCAACCACAGCCAAAGGAGGGATGGAGAGCTCAGGGATGTTCCATCCCCAGCGTTCCCCGGGCAGGGTGGGAGATGCGGAGTCCCCATCCCAGCTTTCACTGCACACTGGAGGAGCCAGATGGGAGACAGCCCTGAGGCACAAGCCCTCAAGTGGGGGCTCACCCCCACCAGCCCCAAGGCTGAAGAAATTTGTTGTTTCCTGCTGGAAATGTTGGCTGCATCACTGCTGCTGAGGTTGAGTCACTGCAGGAGTCGTCTTGCCCCAAACCCCCACTTTAAACCACTCTTCCCATTCAATAACAACCAAGGAAGAAGGAAGGAAGAGCAAGAGCCAAGCTGCACAGGGCTTGGCCAGGGCACTGCCCAGGAGCCATGAGGGTGCCTCCAGCTCGTCCCAGGCTGAGCAGCTACGATGAATCCCTCTGGATTAACACTAAACCCTGCCCATAAATCAACCATGGAGGCTTTCCAGCCTCCTTCTCTCCTTAAGAGCCTAGCAGGCAGAGGGATGCTGGTGCATGAGGATGAGGATGACCTGACCACAGCCTCTTTCCCCTGCACCACCACGGTGGGCATTAGTGCTGCCTGGCGCCACGGGCCGGCAGCAGCAACACCGTGAGGTCCTGGAGGTGCTGCCTGGTCCCAGCCCTTGCTCTTCTGCTGCTGCCCTTCACTGCAATCCCTTCACCCCCTCCTCGCTCGCAGCTCGGTTCCTCTCTCCCCCCCCGCTCTTGGCCGGGTGTTTGCCAGCGCAGGTGCGGGCCGGTCCCCCCTGCCCCCCGCCGCTGCCCGGTTTTTAATTAGCCGATAAAGAAAGCGTCCTTTTGAAGCAGGCAGGGGATTCCTCGCATCCCTGGCATTGCTGGGCTGCCTGGCTGTAACTCTATTCCAGTTAAAAGCTTTCTGCACCCAGCCAGGGCCCGCCAGCCCTCCGGCTCTCCCCACACCTGCAGGCAGGTCCCTGCGGGCTGCCCGCTCGGCCACTCGCTCAATTACCCAACCTGATGATTAACTGCGGGAGCGCGGGGCGGGCGGCACCGGGCGCTGCCAGCGCTGCCTGCCTTCGCCCCGGCTGGGGGGCAGCCGGCTCCTCCCGGCCTTGGGCAGCCCCGCACCCAGCGCTGCCCCCGGGGCAGTCCCCGCAGCGCAGGGGGGACCTGCGTCTCGGCAGCAATGTCCCCTGCCTGGCACGGCTGTGCCATCACAATAGGCGCTGTGGGGCACGGTGCTGGTAGCTGCAGCCCGAAGCTCAGCTGATTCCTCTACCCCTCACAGCCCTCAGGCAGTAGGTCACGGCTTGGGCAGGCAAAACCAGGCGATGGTTCTTGGAGTCCCCTGCCGGGCAAGGTGTCTGCTCCCTGGCCTCCAACAGCCTGGAAGCCCTTGGTTAGCTTGGGAACCCCAAGGCATGCCCTCCTGCAGCCTGATGTATGCATTGACCCCGTGCATAACCCCTCTGCAGCCCAGCAAATGTTCCCTCCTGCAGCCCCAGGCATGCCCTGCTGCACTGCACATCTCCTTCATGCATGTTCCCTCCTGCAGCCCCAGGCATGCCCTGCTGCACTGCACATCTCCTTCATGCATGTTCCCTCCTGCAGCTCCAGGCATGCCCTGCAGCACTGAACATCTCCTTCCTACATGTTCCCTCCTGCAGCCCCAGGCATGCCCTGCTGCACTGCACATCTCCTTCATGCCTGTTCCCTCCTGCAGCCCCAGGCATGCCCTGCTGCACTGCACATCTCCTTCATGCCTGTTCCCTCCTGCAGCTCCAGGCATGCCCTGCTGCACTGCACATCTCCTTCATGCCTGTTCCCTCCTGCAGCCCCAGGCATGTCCTGCTGCACTGCACATCTCCTTCATGCCTGTTCCCTCCTGCAGCCCCAGGCATGTCCTGCTGCACTGCACATCTCCTTCATGCCTGTTCCCTCCTGCAGCCCCAGGCATGCCCTGCTGCACTGCACATCTCCTTCATGCCTGTTCCCTCCTGCAGCCCCAGGCATGTCCTGCTGCACTGCACATCTCCTTCATGCATGTTCCCTCCTGCAGCTCCAGGCATGTCCTGCTGCACTGCACATCTCCTTCATGACTGTTCCCTCCTGCAGCTCCAGGCATGTCCTGCTGCACTGCACATCTCCTTCATGACTGTTCCCTCCTGCAGCCCCAGGCATGTCCTGCTGCACTGCACATCTCCTTCATGCCTGTTCCCTCCTGCAGCCCCAGGCATGCCCTGCTGCACTGCACATCTCCTCTATGCATTGTTCCCCTCCTGCAGCCCCAGGCATGTCCTGCTGCACTGCACATCTCCTTCATGCATGTTCCCTCCTGCAGCCCCAGGCATGTCCTGCTGCACTGCACATCTCCTTCATGCATGTTCCCTCCTGCAGCTCCAGGCATGTCCTGCTGCACTGCACATCTCCTTCATTCATGTTCCCCTCCTGCAGCCCCAGGCATGTCCTGCTGCACTGCACATCTCCTTCATGCCTGTTCCCTCCTGCAGCCCCAGGCATGTTCTGCTGCACTGCACATCTCCTCTATGCACATCCCCTCCTGTAACCCAATGCATATTCTCCTGTAGCTCAATACATGTTCCCCTGATCCATGTTTCTCCTGCAGCTCAGTAAGTATTTCCCAGATACATTCCCCCAATGAACATGCCCCTGAAGCACATCCTCCAGGGGCACACCTCCCTGATCCAAGCTCCTCTGATGCTTGTCCCCTCCTGCAGCCTGATGGATGTCCTCCTGATGTATGTCCCCCTGATGCATGTCCCTCCCGGGGCCTGATGGATGTCCCCCTGACACACATCCCTCCCGGGGCCTGATGGATGTCCCCCTGCTGCATGTCCCTCCCCCAGCTGCTGATCCATGTCCCCCTGCTGCACGTCCCTCCTGCAGCTGGATGGATGTCCCCTTAACGCACGCTCCCCTGCTGCACATCCCTCCTGCTTCCTGATGGATGTCCCTGCTGCAGCCCAGCGGCCTGATGGATGTCCCTGCTGCAGCCCGGTGACATCCCTGCTCAGGCAGCCCTGGGCAGGCCCCAGGGTGTGCCAGGCAGGCTGCCAGCCCGGCAGGGCTCCCAGCCCCACGCTCTGCCCGAACGTTACACTGCGGAACCAATAAAAATGATTTCAGCCTGTGCCTGTGTGGTCTGCAGCCCTGCCCCAGCTCCAGATAACCCAAGCTGAGGAAGCCCCAGGCTGGGCTTTAAATCTTCCTGGCCTTTACCAGCACCCCCAAGTGTCTGAGTGCCTGCTCCACAGCCAGCACCTCCTCCGGTAGCGGGGGGGATAGCTGGGGGAGAGCAGCAGGGTGAGCCCCACACCCCGCAGCGGGGACGGGGTCTGGTCCTGCTCTAAATCGATGGCTGTGCCCTGGCAGCTCTGCTTGCACAGCTCCACCGGGGCATGGGGAGTCTCCCTCTCTGCAGCTATTCCAAACCCTCCTGGGTGCTTTCCTGGGCGCTGTGCTCTAGGTGCTCCTGCTCTGGCGGGGAGTGGGGGGGTTGGGTTGGGCTGGACCGGGTGAGCTTCCTAGGTCCCTTCCAGCCCCGGAACATTCTGTGGTTCCGTGGGACGGGGAGAGTGACGCCGCTTTCCTTCGGCAGCTTGCTTTCCCCCCTTCTCTTTCCCCCCTCCTCGCTTTCCCAGGGCGGAGGATGGGGTCGGGGCGAGCGCTCGTTTGAGGGTTCCAGCTCATTGAGAACAATGCCGGCAGTAAACAGAGGGCAGCATTGCTCAGGAATGCGAAGCATTCGCCTGCGGTTGGAAATGACTCATTTTCTTTACAGCCCAGAGTGTGTGTGTGTGTGTGTGTATATATACATACACGTTTTGAGAGACCTTTAAGGACAGCTCACATTCTGCTCCCCCACATCACGCCCCCAGCACCCCCGAATCTTTCCCCTCCCCGTCCTCTCCTCCCCCCGTCCCCCCCCTCCCCTCCCCTCCCCTCACGTTTGTTGCAAACCCCTGCTAAGAATGAGCAACGATGGAGGGCTTGGGGAGGTAGGGGGGAGCCCTGCAGGGAGGAGAGACCTGAAATCACCAGCTGAAGCTGCAGGAGTTGAAGCTGGAGCCTGCAGGTTTGGGGAGGGGGCACAAAGGTGCTGCTCTTGTGCCTCTCCCCAGGCAGAACAGAAGATGGAATGTGGCACGGGGTGACACTGGGGAGGGGATGCTGCTGTGGGCATCGCTGGTGGTGGTCTGGGCTGCAGGGCAGGGGGACCTGCCAGGAAATGCTGTGTGATGAGAAGACCTGCCAGGGTATGCTGTGAGGACAGGGGACCTGCTGGGACACGCTATGTGGCAACAGAACCTGCTGGGACAGGCTGTGTGGTGAGGGGAGATGCCAGGACACACATGCCCTTCCGGAGGTGCTGCAGGCCAAGGCCAGGCTGTCCTCACACAGGGGTCACAGTGCTGCTCTCGGGCCTGCCGCTGCCCACCAGGAGTGAGGACAAGGACACCATGGATGCTGGAAGCAAGGGGGTAGCAGGGTTGTCCCTGGCTGCCCCCAGGATAGCCACAGCTAGCGCCTCCCACCCCCCTGCCTGGCCCCAAAGGGCTTTCCCAGTCCTGCCGGGACAATTCCCACCTCTGGGAGCAGAGCAGGTACCATTGCCATGCCACAGACCAGAGGTGCTGCCCATCCAGCTTCAGTACCTCCATGCTGGCTTAGAGCCCCCTCCCTGGAGGTGTTCAGGGCCAGGCTGGATGAAGCCTTGAGCAGCATGGTCTAGTGGAAGATGTCCCTGGCCACGGCAGGGGGTTGGAACTGGATGATCTTTAAGATGCCTTCCAACCCAACCCATTCTGTGGTTCTACGACTGTGATCCCCCTCCCCCCCGGCACACTGCAAGCCCTGCTGCTGCTCTCCCTGCAGCAGAGGCTGCTCTGGGCAGACCGAAGTGATGTGAGGTGGCCTTAGGGATGGATGTCTTCCCTCCCTAACCTCGCAGGTTTGATTGCACCTGAAAATCCCTAGCCCTAGACTCGTTCAGCTGCCCAGCACCACAGCCAGCAACCAGCGCAGCGAGCTTGCCCTGGGGGCACCGGGCGATGCAAAACCACGCAGGCTCCTGCCCCGATTCCGGCGTCTCCATCAGTTCCTCCCTCTTGGAGAAGGCAGCAGGACCAGGAGAGTCAGCTGAGGACGTCCAGGCTCACAGCTTCACTTCCGAAGGCAGCGGAGGAGGGAAGCATTGTTTTATTGAGAGCAATTGCTCTGCCTGCCCTGCCCCAGCAGACACACATGCATCCTGTCCCGGGGCTGATTAGCTCCAGATCTGCACGCCCTGCCTGTGTGGGGATGGCTGCCTCCCACTCGCCGCTCCTGCAGCCCCCCCAACCCCCCACCCCTCCCCAGGGCTGCCCCCCGCCGACCTTCCACCCCACGTCCCCAAAGGCAGCCAGGCTCTGCTCGCGGGGAGCAGCTGCGGTTCCTCCCATCTGGATCCTCTTTGCAGATCCAGCTCCCAAACGTTTTGCTGCTCACCCGGAGGCTGAATGGAAACATTTGGGCTCTCTTTGCTCTCCTCTTCCTCTTCGTGGCTGTGAAACCCTCACTGCACCTTCGGTGGCAGCGTGGGGGCTGCTCTGGGGTGCTCAGCACAATGATGCTCTGCCCCCCGGGGACCCTGGGCAAAAGCCATTGCAGACCCCAAGGTGGGATCCTGCAGCAGGACCAGCCTGGGCTGAGGACTGGGGACTAAACCAGGCCCTGGCTGATGCAGTCTGCTTCCATGGGCCTTTTACAGCAGCCAAGCAGCTTGAAGAGTCACAAACCATGAAGGCATATAGAAAACCCCCATAAATCAAGTGAGAAGGCAGAGACATAATGCTGGGAAGACATTTGTCTTTTATTGTCTCTTTGGACAGGCTGAGCATTGAAAGGCTTTTATCTCCTCTTTATGGCTTTTGGGGTGGGCTCCAAGCCAATAGGTACCTCGAGGCCTTGCTCTGCCTGCAGTTACATCAGGGAGGGAGGAGGATGGGGAGCAAAGCGTGAGGAGGATGCAGCCAATGCCTACCTGCTGCCAGGGGGGATTGCAGCTTTCCTGCCCTGTGAAACCTCAGCCTGTGGTCCACCTGGGGACCACTGTCCTCTCTAGGACTTCATGATGCTTTGCAACAAGCTAAAGGGACAACAGCACCTCTGGGGTTTGGTCCAGGTCAGAGCTGTGCCTGCACTAAAAGCCTGGATCCAAGCACTCAGGTGCTGGAGGTTTGGGTTGGGTACTAGGAAAAACTTTATGGAGGGAGTGGTCAGGGACTGGCAGAGGCTGCCCAGGGAGGTGGTGGTGGAGTCCCCATCCCTGGAGGTGTGCATGAAATGGGTGGCCATGGCACCTGGGGACATGGTTTAGTGGCCATGGTGGGGCTGGGTTGGTGGTGGGGCTGGATGAGCTTAGAGGCCTTTTCCAGCCAAAACAATTCTGTGGTTCTATGGGGAGGAGTCCCAAAAGCTCCAGGGCTTCTACAGGCAACTTGGGGAAATGCCATCTTCCTTCTTATAGACCCCTAGTGCCCCCTTCCTCTACTCACATGCCAACAGAGACCCCAAATCTGCCTCCTCCGAGGCAACACCAGGGTGTAGTGAGCTGGAAGCACCCAGCTGATGGGACCAGAGGAGCCCTAGTGGGCTCCAGGACCCCCCCAGCCAAGGTGTGTTCCAGAGGAGGGATGCTGTGGAGGGGAGGATTGAACTTCTTGTATGTCCCTTCATTGCAGTGAGGGTGGGGGGACACTGGCACAGGCTGTCCAGGGAGGCTGTGGCTGCCTCCTGCCTGGAGGTGTTCAAGGCCAGGCTGGATGAGGCTCTGAGCAACCTGGGCTGGTGGGAGGTGTCCCTGCCCATGGCAGGGGGTTGGAACTGGATGAGCTTTGAAGGTCCCTTCCAACCAAACCATTCTATGAACCTATGATAAATGAGATCAGCCCAGGGGTGAGGCTGCCCTGGCTGAATCCCCCCCAGAAGCCAGGCAGGAGCAGGAGCTGGGGGTGAGCGTGAGGCGGAGGCCACGGCGGTGCTGGGGAGGGCACACAGCGGCCCTGGCACCGCAGGCAGAGCCCCTGGCGGGGTGACAGGGCCAGCTGCAGTGACCCAGGGTTCAGGACAGGCTGTTCGTGCACAGAGCTGGGTTTGCTTAATAGCAGGCATTGAATTGAATGTGCTTTTTGTGCAGCTCCCTGCTGACACCAGGCCTTGGCTGAGTGATGAAAGATTTCTGCTCCCCCAGCCCAGCACCCTGTGGTGTCCCAGATTTTCCCCTGGAAAGCTTCCTGTCCCCCCTGTCCTCCCTCCCACCCCAGCCCAGAAGCACCTGGAAGGGGTTCAGGGCACTGGGAAAGCAAAGGTGACCTTTGGAACTCATCACAGAATCACAGAATGGGTTGGGTTGGAAGGGACCTTAAGGATCATCTGGTCCAACCCCTTCCACCAGGGCAGCATGGGCTGGGAGAAGAGCAACCAGAGAGGTCCATGCTGTGTGGCAAGGAATGATGCTTCTTGGAGCACACAAGAAAGCAGCAGCAAGGATGGTGGCAGCACAGCACCAGCACCAGCACCTCCTTGCCTGTACAGAGCTGCACAGCAGCAGGAGCAGCACCTTTGTCTCCTGGGTGCTATCCAGGACATCCTCCCCCATCAGTGCTCCTTCTTCTCCTTGTTCCTGAACATATCATGAATCAAAGCTTCATGGAGTGGGTTGGGCTGGAAGGGACCTTAAAGATCATCCAGCTCCAGCCCCCTGCCATGGGCAGGGACCCCTCCCACCAGCACAGCTTGCTCGAGGCCTCATCCAGCCTGGCCTTGAAGACCTCCAGGGAGGAGACATCCACAGCCTCCCTGGGCAGCCTGTGCCAGAGTCTCCCCACCCTCACTGCAAAAAATGTCTTCCTCATCTCCAGTCTCAATCTCCCATATTCCAGCTCAAAGCCATTGTCTCTCCTCCTGTCACTCCAACCCCTTGTCCCAAGTCCCTCCCCAGCTCTCCTGGAGCCCCTTCAGGTACTGGAAGGCTGCTCTGAGGTCTCCCTGGAGCCTTCCCTTCTTCAGGCTGCACAGCCCCAGCTCTCCCAGCCTGTCCCACAGGGGAGCTTCTCCAGCCCTCTGATCGTTTTCATGGCCTCCTCTGGCCCCTCTCAATCAGCTCCAGGTCCTTCTTGTGCTGGGGGCCCCAGAGCTGGCTGCAGTGCTCTAGGTGAGGTCTCAGCAGAGCAGAGGGGCAGAATCCCCTCCCTTGTCCTGCTGGTCACACCATCTCACTCATCCCTGCATCAGTTCTCCCCAGAGTGAAGTCAGAGTCCCCATGGCATTAAGGGTGGGCTCAGGAGTGGCACAGGACTGTGCCCAGAAGTGGGGCTGTGGGCACAGAGTGGGCTGTGTTCCAGCAGCTCCCTGCCCTGCCCCTGGGACCAGGCTGGGTGGAGGATGGACAGGGACCTCTGCATCTTCAGGTGGCTGCTCCCTGAAGAGCCACCCACACTTGCACCCCAACACCCTTGCTCCCCCAAACCTCTGTCTCCCAGGGTGTCTCCCATCCCAGCTGACAGCCCTTGGGATGGGTTGCTGGGGGGGCCAAGGCTCCTTCCTCTAGAGGACTCCCACCCCCAAAAGCTGTGGTGAGCATCTCTGCCCCTGCCCTGCTCAGCCTCCTCACCCAGTTCCCAGCAGTAAGTGGGTGCCCTGGTTTCTCCTGTGGAGTTGCAACCTCTGCTGAAAGGAGTGGCTGCTGGGACTGCAGGACACTTCCCAAAGTTGGTCTTGTGCTTGCAGGCAGGGATGGAGGGGCCTAGACACAGCTGCAGGCAGTGGGGCCCAGCAGAGTTGTGCTCTCAGTGGCCCCAGAGCAAGGACCTTGTGGTCAAGTGGCAGAGCATTGTTCATGGAACAATCCCTTGCAGCACTCCAGGCCTGGGGATGAGTGGCTGGAGAGCTGCTTGTCAGAGAAGGATCAGGGGGTGCTGGTTGACAGCAGCTGAACATGAGCCAGGGAGTGCCCAGGTGGGCAAGAAGGGCACCAGCAGCCTGGCCTGAATCAGTGATGGGGTGGCAGCAGGAGCAGGGCAGGGACTGTTCCCTTCTACTGGGTACTTGTGAGGCCACACCTCCAACACTGGGCTCATTTTGGGGCACCATAATATAAGAAGGACATAGAGGGGCTGGTGAAGATCCAGAGAAGGGCAATAAAGCTGGGTAAGGGTCTGGAGAACAGGGCTGGGGGGGAGCTGGGATCATTTAGCCTCAAGAAGAGGAGACTGAGAGGAAACCTCATTGCTCTCTACAGTTCACTGGAAGGAGGTTAGAGTGGGGCAAGAGGACAAGAGGAAATGGCCGCAAGCTGCATGAGGAGAGGTTTAGGTTGGAGATGAGGCAAAATTTCTTTGCTGCAAGAGTGGTCAGAGATGGGAAGAGGCTGCCCAGGGAGGTGGTGGAGTCCCCATGCCTGGAGGTGTTGCAGAAACCTGTGGCCGTGGCACTTGGGGACACAGTTCAGTGGTCACAGAGGTGTTGGGTGAAAGGTTGGACCTGATGACCTTAGAGGTCTTTTCCAACCTTAGTGAGCCTCTGATTCTGTGATTCAATGCTCTGCTCACACCAAGCATCTTCAGGCTTCTAAGTATCCAGCTGGTGATGCTGGTTGACAGCCATCTAAACATGAGCCAGCAGTGTGCCCAGGGGGCCAAGAAGGCCAAGGGCATCCTGGCCTGCATCAGGAAGAGTGTGGCCAGCAGGAGCAGGGAAGTCCTTGTGCCCTGTGCTCAGCACTGCTCAGGCCACCCCTTGAGTCCTGTGTCCAGCTCTGGGCTCCTCAGTTTAGGAAAGAAGTTGAGATGCTGGAAGGTGTCCAGAGAAGGGCAACAAAGCTGGGGAGGGGTCTGGAGCACAGCCCTGTGAGGAGAGGCTGAGGGAGCTGGGGTTGCTTAGCCTGGAGAAGAGGAGGCTCAGGGGAGACCTTCTTGCTCTCTGCAACTCCCTGCAGGGAGGTTGTAGCCAGGAGGGGGTTGGGCTCTTCTGCCAGGCAGCCAGCAGCAGAACAAGAGGACACAGTCTCAAGCTGCGCCAGGGGAGGTTCAGGCTGGATGTTAGGAAGAAGTTCTTCCCAGCAAGAGATTGGCCACTGGGATGTGCTGCCCAGGGAGGTGGTGGAGTCCCCATCCCTGGAGGTGTTCAATAAAGGCTTGGATGTGGCACTTGGAGCCCTGGGTTAGCTGTCAGGAGGTGTTGGGTGATAGGTTGGACTTGATGCTCTCTGAGGTCTTTCCCAACCTTATTGATTCTATGATTCTATGAACAGCTGAGGTGGAGGTCTGGGGACACCATCACAGGTTCCCAGGGGACACCTCTGGTAGCCCAGGCTGCCCGCTCCAGGCTGGAGGTGTTCAAGAGGGGATTGGACGTGGCACTGGGTGCCATGGTCTAGCCATGAGTTCTGTGGCGAGAGGTTGGACTGGCTGATCTTTGAGGTCTCTTCCAGCCTCGGTGATGCTGCGAGCTGCAGAGCTGGCGGAGAGGCTGGGGCGGCCGCCGGGGGCCAGGCGGGATGGCCGGCAGCCCGCGCAGGGTTAACAACCTCCTTCCCACCCAGCCTCCGCCGCGTGCCAATCCTCCCAGCCATGTGTTTGAAATCCTTTCTGCTATCTCCTGAAAATATTTACAGTAGAGGCAGATAAATTAGCTGCAGCGCTTATTGAGTCTCCCTGGAAATATATACAGCAGCTCGGGATGTTTAAAAACACCAGCGGCCGCCGGCGCTTTACTATATCTGGAAGAGATTGCACAGCGAGCAGGGCCGGCGCTGGGCAGCTCACATTTATTTTCACTCAAGTAGAGAAAGTTAGAGGACCCTTCACTGGAGTTTATTTTCATCTCTGCTTGCACAAGACGAGGAGCCAAGGCTGGCTCGCAGCGAGCCCGGGCGCGCGGAGGAAGGGGCGCGAGGGCAGGCCGGGGTGGAGCGGGGATGGAGAGCAGGAGCCTGGGGGCACTGGGAGCTTCCAGGGGGAGCCTGGGGAGAGGGATTGTGTCACTGCAGGGGGGGAGGCATGGTGGAGCTTCTGGCTGTGCTTCCAAGGAAAACCTCTCTGCCCCTGGCAAAGGTGTTGCACTGGGTGATCACGCCAGGTCTCTTCCAACCCCTAACTCTCTGTGAGTGCCAGAGGTGTGCAGAGAAGGGCAACAAAGCTGGGGAGGGGTCTGGAGCACAGCCCTGAGAGGAGAGGCTGAGGGAGCTGGGGTTGCTTAGCCTGAAGAAGAGGAGGCTCAGGGGAGACCTTCTTGCTCTCTGCAACTCCCTGAAGGGAGGTTGGAGCCAGGTGGGGGTTGGGCTTTTCTCCAGGCAACCAGCACCAGAACAAGAGGACACAGTCTCAAGCTGTGCCAGGGGAAGTTTTGGCCAGAGGTGAGGAGAAAGTTCTTCCCAGCAAGAGAGATTGGCCACTGGGATGTGCTGCCCAGGGAGGTGGTGGAGTCCCCATCCCTGGAGGTGTTCAAAAAAGGCTTGGATGTGGCACTTGGAGCCATGGTTTAGTTGTCAGGAGGTGCTGGGTGATAGGTTGGACTTGGTGATCTCTGAGGTCTTTTCCAACCTGGTTGATTCCATGATTTATGAACAGCTGAGGTGGAGGTCTGGGGACACCAGCAGCAGGTTCCCAGGGGACACCTCTGGTAGTCCAGGCTGCCTGCTCCAGGCTGGAGGGCTCTCCTCCTGCCAGGGGGATCTTGGCTGACCCAGCTCCTCACAGAGCTTCTGCCCAAGAGCTTCCTCTTCCCTTGCCCCAAACACACACTGCTGAGGATACTGACAGCTCTTGGAAGTCCTCGTGGTGCCAGCAGAAGAGTAAAGTCCTCCACACTCTTATCCACAGCCAAGGCACCCTGAGACGGTGCTCCTAATCCCAGTGCCAGGTCAGGAAGCTGTGCCAGGGTAAGGTGATGGTCGTTGCCACACCTAATGGCTGCTCTGTTGCTTCCTGTCTGCCAGGGGAAAGAGGAAGCTGCTGCCATCTCCATGGGCAACTTCCTTCACAGCTTCTAGGTGATAGAATAGAATACACCAGGTTGGAAGAGACCTTCAAGATCATTGCATCCAACCTACCATCCAACACCATCTAATCTACTAAACCATGGCACCACGTGTCTCATCAAATTTCCTCCTAAACACCTCCAGGGATGGGGACTCCACCACCTCCCTGGGCAGCACATTCCAGTGGCCAGTCTCTCTGACTGGGAAGAGCTTTCTCCTCACCTCCAGCCTAAACCTCCCCTGGCACAGTTTGAGACTGTGTCCTTCTATTCTGGTGCTGGCTGCCTGGGAGCAGAGCCCAACCCCCACCTGGCTACAACCTCCCTGCAGGGAGTTGCAGAGAGCAAGAAGGTCTCCCCTGAGCCTCCTCTTCTCCAGGCTAAGCAACCCCAGCTCCCTCAGCCTCTCCTCACAGGGCTGTGCTCCAGACCCCTCCCCAGCTTTGTTGCCCTTCTCTGGACACCTTCCAGCAAGTCAACATCTTTCCTAACCTGAGGAGCCCAGAGGTGAACACAGGACTCAAGGGGTGGCCTGAGCAGTGCTGAGCACAGGGCACAAGGACTTCCCTGCTCCTGCTGGCCACACTCTTCCTGATGCAGGCCAGGATGCCCTTGGCCTTCTTGGCTGCCTGGGCACACTGTTGGCTCGTGTTCAGCTGCTGCCAACCACTACCCCCAGGTCCCTCTCTGCCTGGCAGCTCTCAGCCACTCTGACCCCAGCCTGTAACTCTGCCTGGGGCTTTTGTGGCCAAGGTGTAGAACCCTGCACTTGGATGTGTTCAGTCTCATGATCTTTAAACCCACAGCAGAGCCCCCAGCTGTCAGGGACTCTTCCCTTCTCCCCACTTGGAGGCTGACCCTCATCAAGTGTCCTTTTCAGAAGTCCCCAGCTCTCCCCTGGGTTGTGGTGGAAGATCTCTGACTCCTGCGGCCGCTGCCGCCCTGTCTGGAGGGAGCTCCTGGGTTGAACCATTCTCTTCCCATCTTTTCTGGCTGAGGTTTCCCATGGGGAAGACACCTGCCAGCAAGCACCAAGGCCTTCCAATGCACTTCTTGACTCTTGGTCACTGACCCAGTGTGAGATGACAAAGCCTTCTGGGCCACTGGCATCAAAGGCTGGATTCAAGCTGCTGGCCTTGACGTAAAAGGCTTTGGGAAGCCATTTGCTAATTCCCCTGAGTCACCCTCTGCCCCTGGCTGTTTTGAAATTCATATCTAATGAGTGGTTTGGGTGAAGGAATTCTGCAAAGATGCAAACAATTGCTTTGCCAAAACAAATGGAGCCAGAGCGGGGCTTATAAACATATAAATCATTGCTAGTTTTTAGCTTGCAAACAAGATCTTTCTTTGTATGGATTTGGGGGAGAGCAGGAGGCAGGAGAGGGGAGAGCCAGCTGAAGCTCCTTTCCAAAGGCAGCCCAGGCCTTCCTCAGAGCAGCACATGGGGTACCAGGCACCCTCCAGAAAGCCTCCAGGAGGAAGGAGCTCCACAAAGTCTCCGCGAGTCTCCAGCAGGGAGGGAAGTCGGGCACCCCACCAGCTTTTTTGGTTACTGGCTCCTCAAACGAGAATCTGCAGCAAATTAACTCAACCAACTCTTCATTTTCTCTCCAAGTGAGGCATGCCATGTGCTGGGCCAGGGATGGAGAAACACCCTTGGGCCTGGAGGATGTTGCACAGAGGACAGCCTCCCCGCGCCGCTCAGGGCCGGCCGGCCGTGTGCTTGGCTCTGCACTGCTGCCAGGGGAACAGGACAGGAGGGAGCAAACCCACCTGAAAATCAAGCTCTGGAGGCTGGAGCTCACCTGGATGCAGAGTCCCTGACAGCTGGGGGCTCTGCTGTGGGTTTAAAGATCATCTTGCTTCTCACCTAGAAGCTGTGAAGGAAGTTGCCCAAGGAGATGGCAGCAGCTTTCTCTTTCCCCTGGCAGACAGGAAGCAACAGATCAGGTGTGGCAACGACCATCACCTTACCCTGGCACAGCTTCCTGACCTGGCACTGGGATTAGGAGCACCGTCTCAGGGTGCCTTGGCTGTGGATAAGAGTGTGGAGGACTTCACTCTTCTGCTGGCACCACGAGGACTTCAAAGAGCAGTCAGTATCCTCAGCAGTGTGTGTTTGGGGCAAGGGAAGAGGCAGCTCTTGGGCAGAAGAAGCTCTGTGAAGAGCTGGGTCAGCCAAGATCCCCCTGGCAGGAGGAGAGCCCTCCAGCCTGGAGCAGGCAGCCTGGACTACCAGAGGTGTCCCCTGGGAACCTGCTGCCGGTGTCCCCAGACCTCCACCTCAGCTGTTCATAAACCATGGAATCAATAAGGTTGGAAAAGACCTCAGAGATCACCAAGTCCAACCTATCACCCAGCACCTCCTGACAGCTAACCCATGGCTGCAAGTGCCACATCCAAGCCTTTTTTGAACACCTCCAGGGATGGGGACTCCACCACCTCCCTGGACAGCACATTCCAGTGGCCAATCTCTCTGTCTGGGAAGAACTTTCTCCTCACCTCCAGCCTAAACCTCCCCTGGCACAGCTTGAGACTGTGTCCTCTTGTTCTGCTGCTGGCTGCCTGGGAGCAGAGCCCAACCCCCAGCTGGCTACAACCTCCCTTCAGGGAGTTGCAGAGAGCAAGAAGGTCTCCCCTGAGCCTCCTCTTCTCCAGGCTAAGCAACCCCAGCTCCCTCAGCCTCTCCTCACAGGGCTGTGCTCCAGACCCCTCCCCAGCTTTGTTGCCCTTCTCTGGACACCTTCTCAGAGACCCACAGAAGGTTAGGGGTCGGGAAAGACCTGGCAAGATCACCCAGTGCAACCCCTCTGCCGGGGGCAGAGAGTTTTTCTTGGAAGCACAGCCAGGAGCTCCACCATGCCTCACAGCCTGCAGTGCCTCCCCTCCGAGCCTGGGACGCAGGTGGCCTGTTTGCTTTTGGCAGCTGCTTGGCCCAAGAGCTGGGAGGAGCCAAACCTGCGCCCGGAGCTGCTCCTGCACCCAGCTTGTGCTGACCACATTTTTTCCCAAATAAAGTGTCCCAGCCCGGTCAAATTTGGGCACATTCCAGGGACACAAGGCAAAGGAGCTCAGCCTCTCCTCCCTCCCCACTTGCCAAATGGCTTCAAAAGGCCGAATTTTCAAACAAAAATAAGGACAAATGCTTTCTTTGCCTTGATCCCCGTTCTTGGAAAGAGCCGTTGCTCTCCAGCCGAAATTTCCTCCTTCCCCTCCCCCCCCCCCAGATTTCACCGGAGGCTGCAACCCACCCCGCACACAATTGCCACCCAGCCTGCGCCGCCTTGGCAGAGCTGGCAGCGGCGGCAGCAGCTTGCAGGCAGGGCAGGCTTGTGGGGAAGGCAGCACCGAGCGTCCTTAAAGCAGAGGCCAGCCCCCCTCCCACCCCCAAGCCCCAGCACATGGAGCCCGTCTGCGACACGCCGGCAGCGCAGGCACTTTATTTACAGGAGGCTGCGGCTGTGCCTCTCGCCCTCGCAGCGGGCTCTGCTTTGGGTTGCTGTTCTGTTGGGTTCCTCCCCCCCCGCCCCTCCCAGGCCTGCGGAAGCCAAGCAGATAACCAAAGCCGTTCCTCACTTTCACAGCAGATAAGCTAATTGTCGGATGTGCCCTTTGAGATAAGCGGAGCCGGGGGTTTACGAGGGAACATGTGTGGTGGGGAAGCGCCGGCAGCCGCCGCGGCCGCGCACCGCAGCCCCAGCGCCCAGCGCCGCCCTGCCCCCGCGAAACCCAGCTGGCTCTCGGCTGCAGGGGCTCCAAGGCAGCCCAAGGGCCACAGTCAGCGCCTTTTGAGGGGGCGTGGGGGATGTCTGTTCTCTGGCTTCCGGGCTCCCTTACTTTCCTACTCCCTAGCTTCCCTGCTCCCCTACTTTCCTGCTCCCTGGCTTCCCTGCTTCCCTGCTTCCCTGTTCCCTGTGTCCCTGCCCATGGCAGGGGGGTTGGAACTAGATGATCCTTGTGGTCCCTTCCAACCCTGAATGATACTATGATACTGTGGTGTTGGGTGATAGGCTGGACTTGATGATCTCGAAGGTCTTTTCCACCCTGGTTAATTCTGTTCTGTTCTGTTCTGTTCTGTTCTGTTCTGTTCTGTTCTGTTCTGTTCTGTTCTATTCTATTCTATTCTATTCTATTCTATTCTGTTCTATTCTAGCTCCCTGGCTTCCCTGTTCCCTGACCTCCCTGTTCCCTTGTAGATGATGTTGGGTGATAGGCTGGACTTGATGATCTCGAAGGTCTTTTCCAACCTGGTTAATTCTATTCTATTCTATTCTATTCTATTCTATTCTATTCTATTCTATTCTATTCTATTCTATTCTATTCTATTCTATTCTATTCTATTCTATTCTATTCTGTTCTGTTCTGTTCTGTTCTGTTCTGTTCTTGCTTCCCTGCTCCCTGGCTTCCCTGCACCCTTACTTCCCTGCTCCCTGGCTCCTTTGCTCCCTTACTTCCCTGGCCAGGATGGAGACTGCCTTTGCACAAGGAGTCTCAGGATGAGAGAGGCTCTTCTCCACTGCACCCTGTGATAGGCCACGGGGCAATGGATATAAACTCCAGCACAGGAGGTTCCACCTCAACATGAGGAGGAAGTTCTTCACTGTGAGGGTGCCCTGGAGCAGGCTGCCCAGAGAGGTTGTGGAGTCTCCTTCTCTGGAGCCTTTCAAGCCCCATCTTGATGTGATCCTATATGACCTTTGCTGGATTCTATGGCCCTGCTCTGGCAGGGGGCTTGGACTTGATTATCTTCAAAGGTCCCTTCCAACACCTAGCATCCTCTGATCCTATGATTCTGCCCCTCTGCTCTGCTCTGCTGAGACTTCACCTGCAGTGCTGTGTTCAGCTCTGGGGCCCTCAACACAAGAGACTGGAGTGGCTCCAGAGGAGGCCACCAAGATGATCAGAGGGCTGGAGAGCCACTGCTGTGCAGACAGGCTGAGAGAACTTGGCCTGTTCAGCCTGGAGAAAAGAAGGCTCCAGGAAAACCTTAGGGCTGCATTCAATATCTCAAAGGGACTTGCAGGAGAGCTGGGAAGGGACTCTTCAGAAGTGTCTGTGAGGGATAGAATGAAGAGCAATGGTTTGAAACTGGAGCAGGGCAGATTTAGGTTGGACATCAGGAGGCAGTTGTGCACAGGGAGGGTGCTAAACTACTAGAACAGGCTGCCCAGGGAGATGGTTGAGGCCCTTTCCCTGAAGACACTCAGGATCAGACTGGATGTGGCCCTGGGCAGCTTGATCCAGTCAGAGGTGTCCCTGCTGCCTGCAGGGGGGTTGGACAAGATGAGCTTTGAGGGTCCCTTCCAACCTGATGCTGTCTGTGAATCTGTGCAAAGGCAAGGGATGATGGGGACAAGTTACTCCTGGGGAGATTCCCACTGGACTCCAGAAGAAAATGTTTCCCCGTGGGAACAGCCAGACATTGGAATCCTCTCCCAAGGGAAGCAGTGGATTCCCCCCCACTGGACAGTTTTAAGACTCATCTTGATGGGGTGCTAGGCCAGCCCATTTCAACTACACTATCACCTAGAAGGATTGAACCAGAAGACCCTTGGAGTCCCTTCCAAGCTGGCATCCAGATCAGCTCCCAGCACTGGGGATGCTCCATCCAGATCAGCTCCCAGTGCCGGGGATGCTCCATCCAGACCAGCTCCCAGTGCTGGGGATGCTCCATCCAGACCAGCTCCCAGCTCTGGGGATGTTCCATCCGGACCAGCTCCCAGTGCTGGGGATGCTCCATCCAGACCAGCTCCCAGCACTGGGGATGCTCCATCCAGATCAGCTCCCAGTGCTGGGGATGCTCCATCCAGACCAGCTCCCATTGCTGGGGATGCTCCATCCAGACCAGCTCCCAGCACTGGGGATGCTCCATCCAGATCAGCTCCCAGCTCTGGGGATGCTCCATCCAGACCAGCTCCCAGCACTGGGGATGCTCCATCCAGATCAGCTCCCAGTGCTGGGGATGCTCCATCCAGACCAGCTCCCAGCTCTAGGGATGCTCCATCCAGACCAGCTCCCAGTGCTGGGGATGCTCCATCCAGACCAGCTCCCAGCGCTGGGGATGCTCCATCCAGACCAGCTCCCAGCGCTGGGGATGCTCCATCCAGACCAGCTCCCAGTGCTGGGGATGCTCCATCCAGACCAGCTCCCAGTGCTGGAGATGATCTGCTCAGTCCATCCCCCAGTGCTTGGGGTGCTCAGTCCAGTCCAGCTCTGAGCACTGGGGAAGCTCAGCCCAGTCTGGCTTTCCAGGGCTGGAGCTGCTCCATCCAGTCCAGCTCACCCTGCCCCCGTGATGCCATCGTGTCCCACAGCAGCTCTGCCGGGCCGTGCTCCCTGCCCCCCCCAGCGGGCGAGCCACCCTCGCTGGGCTGTCCCTTCCCTCCCTCCCTGAGCAGCCATCACTCACCAGGCTTTGATTAGGGCCACAAAGGAACCTTGGAGGAACCACGGGGAGGCTGGAGGGAGGCAGGCAGATGATGAAAGAGCTGTCAAATGGGATTAAACAGGAACCGTCTCCCCTACTGCTGGGCAGCAGGAAGGGGGACAGATTGTCCTGGATTGTAATGCAGGAGCCCTCCTGCTGCTGGAGCCTGCCAGGCCCAGCCTCCCGTGGCCACCGGCCAGCCCTGCCCCGGCAGCGGCGCAGCGCCGGCAGCGGCACGGCGCTGGGCGGTGGGCGATGCGCGATGGCTCTCCACACCCGCACCCACCCCCGAGCCCTGAGTGAGACACCTCCCCCCGAGCTGTTCCGAGGCTGGGGAACCCATGCCCCAGGTTCCCAGGCACTGAGAGCCCCAAGTGGCCTCAGGGAAGGCTGTGCCCGTCCCCAGCCCGCAGCTGGTGATGCCTCCTTGTCCCCACTGGCACCTGCTGCTGCCAGCAGGGCCCTTGCCTCCCCTGCCAGCCATTCCCCAAGGGCAGATGGTCTGGCAGGGAACACCTTGCTCACATTGTCCTTCTTGCCAGCCCCTGGGTAAAACTCCTTTTTTCCCCTTGCCTGGCCTCCAGGCAGAGGATCACAGAGCTGGGCAAAGGGTGGAGGTGCATGTCTCATAGTTCAGGGGCAGCACCAGGGCTGCAGGGCACTTTCTGCAGCTCCCCAGGGGTGTGGCTGCTGCTCATCCCTCCAGGCCTCTGTGTAATCCATACATTCTCCTGCCAGCCCCTGAGGAGCAGCACAGTGAGCAGGGCACAGTGTGCCACGACCTGTGCAGCCATCCCATGCATGGCATGGGCATACCTGGACTTTCCCAGGGGTGCCTGGCTTCGAGGACCTCAGCACATGGGTGCCAGCAGGTGGGTGTGCTGGGATGGGCATCAGCAGGGACCTGCAAGCAAGGGACAGGCAGGGGGACAGGACAGGAAGACAGGCAAGGGGACAGGACAAGAGGACAGGCAGGGGGATAGGACAGGAAGACAGGCAGGGGGACAGGACAAGGGGACAGGCAGGGGGACAGGCAGGGGGACAGCACAAGAGGACAAGCGAGGGGACAGGCAGAAGAACAAGCAGTGGGACAGGAAGACAGGCAGGGGGACAGGACAAGAGGACAAGCAGGGCGACAAGCAAGAGGACAAGCAGAGGGACAAGCAGGGGGACAGGACAAGAGGACAGGCAGGAGAACAAGCAGTGGGACAGGCAGTGGGACAGGTAGGGGGACAGGACAAGCGGGAGGAGAAGGCAAGGAGCTGATCCTTGGCTTTCCAAGCACCCAGGAAGCAAGGCCCTCGAGGAGCCCGTGTGACCCCACCACCACCCCGTCCCAGCTCCCTGCCAGGAGCTGGCAGGCAGGACCCCACCCCCTACCCCCGGCCCCCTGAGCGCCGAGTCCTCACCACCCACTCTGCCAGCAGCAGCTCCAGTTTCTCACAGCACCCTCTTTTCTGAGCCATTCGTCACGGCCCCGGGCACAAAAGCCAGGGAGAGAAAGAAACAAGGAGTAGGAAAAGGAAGGAAGATAAAAAAAATGGGGGGTGGGGGGAGGGTGGGGATGGGAAGGGGGAAAAAAAAAGAAGAAAAAAAAAGTAGAGAGAGAAAGGGAGCAAGAAGGAAAGAAAGAGGGAGGACAAGGCGTGAAAAAGGGCCAGGTCTGCCGCCGGGAGGGGAGGAGGGGAAAGGATGAAATAAATGAAGCACCTCGGCGGTTCGGGGGGCACTGGAAGGCAGCCCGACCAGGGCTGAATTTTAAACGCCTGCCGCACAATCGCTCCCATTTTGCGCAGAGAGGAAGCTGTGTCCAAAGCCCCTCATGTTTATTCATGAGCCGCCTCGCTGGCCCCGCCCACCCCATTGTCTGGGGGTATTTATTTGGGGGGCATCTGTCTGGCCCGATGAATGGCGGAGGGGTAATAAATGGGAGGCTGGGGCCAGGGAGGGGAGCTGGCGCGGCAGGGCTGGGCGGTGGGCTGGGGGCTGCCCTGCCTCCCAACCCTCTTCCCACCCCTCCTCTTCACCCTGTGCTGCCTGAGGGGTGTTTCTGCTCCCCACACCGTCCCCAGGGCACCGCAGGCAGGGCTCCTGCAGACCCGTGGCAGCGCCGGTGGAGTGGTGGAGGGAAGGGAGTGGGCAAGCGTGGAGGGGCAAGGAGAGATGGGGTGAGGAGTTGGCATCCCCAGGATGCCAGCAGCAGCAAAGCCAGGAGGGGACGTGGAGCAGGGCCTGCCACCGAGAGCAGCTACGTGGGATGGAGCTCATGGGGGGCTTGCCATGCCTGGCTGGGAGCAGCACCCAGCCCCTCCGAGGGCAGGCAGCCCAGGGGCAGGCAGGGCCATGTCAAGAGAAGGAGGATTTGATTCATCTACACAGAGGGACAGGACGAGCAGCCCACGGTGGAGACAGCTGTGTCCTGTGTCTGTTGGGCAAGGTCACCTCCCTCCCACCTCTCCTGCTCTGCAGCCTCCTCCTCTTCCTCCCTCAGTGGGACACAGTCCTCGTGGGGAGCAAGAAACTGCATCAAAACCAGCCCTGGTCCTGCCAGGGGGCTTAGGCACCTCACAGCCCAGAAGCAAGACACTGTGGTGCCCTGGAGACGTGGAGACCCATGGGGCAGAGCAGATGCTGGCCAACCTGGCTCTGAGGGAGGAACATCACACCAGAGAAACCCAGCAGCTCTCCTGCCAGTGGGGCTGGTGGAGGCCTGGGGCCAGAAGGGATGAGCTGATGCAGGAGGCTTGGCTTTCTCCATCCCAGCCTTTCCTTCACCTTGAGCTCAGGGGAGCTGGAGTCCAGCCTGCCCCTTGGCCAGGGAATGCCTGCAGAACGCAGGAGCCAGGCTCCTGTGCAAAGTCATTGCAAGATCACCCGGCTGGAAGCTGGAGCTCATCACGTTCAACCTTGGAACAGAAGCTACAGCCTCACAGCTGCCAAGAAGAGCAGCAAAGAAAGGAGATGGCTCTCGACAGCACAGCCACCAGAGCCACTTCCCCGAGCACACACTGGCACCCAGCTGCTGGCAGAGGTGGTGTGACGTGGGGGGGGAACCAGGGCTGCCTGGTGGTCACCTCCACCATGACGACAGAGCCCAGCCAGATGCTCCTGCCCAGGCACCAAGTGTTTGAGGAGGGCTGGGAGGCTCTGGGCAGGGAGAGCAGCCAAGGAGAGCCAGCCTGGCCAGCAGCTCAGGGAGCAGATGGTGCAGTCAACAGGGGAGCACAGCCACCTCCCCGTGTGGGACAGGAGCCAGGGCCGTGGCACAGCTCCCTGCCGGCGCCCATGGGCTGTGCTGGGGTGGGGAGGCAGCTGGGCAAGGGGGGTCCCCATACTCCAGCTCCCCCCTCAAAATGTCCTCAGGGCCAGGCAGGCCCTGAGCCTGGTGGGCAGGAAGATGTCAGAGCCGTGGCTCCATCTCAGCTGCTGGCAGGAGCTGGCTCAGCAGCTTGCTTGCAGGCTCTCTCTGGGAAAGTCGTTCTGGAAGGACGTTTGGTTATTGGCAGAGAAGTCACCTCACAGCCGTGTAATCCCAAACACAGCTGCCAGTTGCACTTCCCTCGCCTCTCCCATTCCCAAACCTCAGCAGAAAACCCCTCTGTAGTCACAGCCAGTGCTCCCCAGCTCCCTTCTCCCGCTGCCTCTCTGCTAGGTGACTCCTGCCTTGCTCCTTCCCCACATCCCAACCCCTATGCCAGTTTGATTCCCACCCCAGACCAGGTCTCCAGCAAGCTTTGAGACCATGCAGGCTCCACATAGGTCCCTCTGGGGTAAGCCCCTCCAGGAGAGCTACATCAGGGAGCAGGTCTCTTGGAAGGGCAGGTGAGGGATGTCCCCTGGTCACCAGCCCCATGGGACAACAGTGCTAAGAAGGCCCAGCCCAGCAGTGCTGCTGAGGATCCTGCTTTCAGCAAGGTCATTAAGTGCTTGGCACCACCATCCTCAGGACTCTGCCACTAGGCCTTCACCTTCCCCTGCCCTGGGTGACATCACACACCCTGGGAGGAAAAGCAGAAGAAGGTAGCAGGGAAGGAAAGGGTTAGCCAAACCAGCCCAGCCTTTGGTCCAGCAAAACCCAACACCCCCTGAGCCAAAGCAGGAGCAGGAAAGTGATGTGATGAGCTGGCAGCCTCCACAATGCCATCTCCTCTCCACTCAGGTGCTGCAGGAGAGGCTGTGCACAGGGAAGATTAGCAGGGCCATGAGAAGATGATGAGCAGGTAAGCTCCTCACCCTCTCAGATGCCAGCCAGGCCACTTCCCCACACCGCTGGCAGGATGTTTTGTGCCCCCTCTGTGCTTTGGAGACCTCACTTCCCACAGATGAGATGCTTCCTAGGTTGTAATTCAGGCAAGTTGGCTTCAGTTGAGGGAAAACCAGAGGGAAAATCCTGCCAGTCCTTCCAGCTTCTGGAACTGCATTGGAGCTGCTGGGCAGATCCCTGCAGCCACCAGGGCACCCCGGGCTCCTGCAGGGAGGGGGTCCACCACCAAGGGCTGATTTGCCAGGCATGCACACTTGGCTCCTCATGACAAAGGGAGAGAGCTGGGGGACACATCCCTGCCCAGCATCAGCTTTGACTCATGGAGGGGAGGACAGGGGGGGGCAGCACGTGTGTGAGGGGCAGTGCTCCCACCCATTGCTGCCAGCCCTCCCTGCCTGCTAGCCACATGCCCCAAGGGGGGCCTGCAAGGAGGGTGCTGTGGTGATGGAGGGATGGTCCTTGGGATGGGAAACAATCTGGGTGAAGGCAGGGAGGGCAAAAGGGAAGGGGCTGGGAAGAGAGGTCACCAGACAGGTGCTTCCTTATCTGTCAGGAGCCATTTGGGCAAGGAGTTGCCTGTTGAACCCTGGAGTCACTTGGCTTAAAGGAGCCACAGCCAGGCTTAGGGCACTGCCCTGCCCAGGCCCCAGCAGCCCCCTTGCAGGGCCACCTCACTGCAAGCAGGGAGGGCTATCCCTGCAGGAGTGGTTGGGCATCAGAACAGGCTGCCCAGGGAGGTGGTGGAGCCACTGCCCCTGGAGGTGTTCAAGAAATGTGTGGCTGTGGCCCTTGGGGACATGGTTTGGTGGCCATGATGATCTGCAGACTGACAGTTGGACTCAATGACCCTAGAGGTCTTTCCAGCCAAACAGTTCTATGGTCCTGTGATGCTTCTTCCAAGCCTCAGGAATGCCTTGTCCCCAAGCCCAAGGTGAAGGACAGTGTCTGAGCTGGGCTCCACCTGCCCTCAGGGAGAGAAAAGGGCCTCAGAGCAGTGCTGGTCCCCACCCTCTCCCACCACCCATGGTGGATCTGCACTGCTTCACCCAGCCCTTGGCCTCAGGCCACCCACCCATCCATCCCTCCATCACCCAACACTTCCCAACAGTGGAAGAAGCATCTTCAAGAGCCTGGTGTGACCTGCTGGCTCAGAGCAAACACTCAGGCAGGCATGGAAAGCTGTGGGCACCTCTGTGTGCAGACACAGACACCTGTGCTGAGATCCTCAGCTACACAAACATGCTCCTGGGGGCAAGGGGAAGGGCCCCATGTGCCCCTGCTTGCTAACAGACAGATGCAAACCCTGAGCAGGACACTCTGTGCCCATGACATCTGCACACAGCCTGCACAGGACCTCATCAAAGATGGCCTCTGGGCTCTGGGCACCCAGCCAGCCCAGGATGAAGGGTCAGCTTCAGCCTTGACAAGTCCTGAAGTCTCACAAGCTGTTCTCGTGGGATTCCTCTCCCCCTGGCCTGCCTGAGGGCACAGAGAAACAGTCCTGAGCTGCAATCAAAAATGCTTAAGCTCATCCAGTCCTCAAAGCAGGTTCAGAAGCCCTCAACCTGTTGTGGTTGCCCTTGTAGATGCCCCCATCATTGGAAGTGCTCAAGATCAGGTTGGACAAGGCTTTGAGAAACCTCATCTAGTGAAAGATGGACAGGATGGACTGGATTCACAGAGTGCATTGAGTTGGAAGGGACCCTCCAAGGTCATCTTGTCCAACCCCCTGCAGTCAGCAGGGACACCTCCAACCAGAGCACTATGTCCAGGGATACAGCAAGTCTCATCTGGAACACCTCCAGGGATGGTGCTTCAACCACATCCCTGGGCAAGGAACCTGTTCCAGCATCTCCCAACCCTCATTGTGCAGAACCTACTCCTTCAAACCCTGCTTCAGTTTCAAACCATTGTCCCTCGTCCTGGCACTCCCAGCCCTTGGCAAAAGTCCCTCCCCAGATCTCTTGGAGCCCCTTCAGGTACTGGGAGGCTGCTCTGAGGTCTCCCTGGAGCCTTCTCTTCTCCAGGCTGCACATCCCCAACCCTCCCAGCCTATCCCCATAGGGGAGGTTCTCCAGCCCTTTGAGCATCTTGGTGGTCTCCTCTGGCCCCACTCCCCCAGGTCCATGTGTCTCTTGTGCTGGGGGTCCCACAGCCTGGATGCTCTTCGGAGGTCTCTTCCTCCCCAGCCCATCCTCGAGTTGGCGGTGCGGGGATGGAGCCGGCGCCAGCCGCTGGTGGGACCTGCCGGGTCCCCGCGACCCCCGGCCCGGCCGTCCCAGGGCCTTTGCTGCCATCTCCCCGCGCTGCTGGGAAGCACAGCCCGGCCCGGCCCCGGGGCAGCCCTGCCGAGCTCCCGGGATGGGAAGGCAGCTGAGGGCGGCTGAGGGCAGCCGCTGGCCCCTGCGGGCTGCCTGCGGGGCGCCGCCGTTTGCCCTGCTCCTCATAACCTCCTCCTGCCGAGCACTGACAATTGCTCTGCTCCGTCCTTGCTCCGAGGAGGCGCCTGGGGCACGGGGCGGTGCTGAGCACCCCCCCCCCCCGGCTCCCCCTGCCACGGCTCCCATCGGTAGCTAAAAGGCTTTCCAGCCCCTCCCGCTTCCGAAGGGCTGCCTCACACCCAGACCACCAGTGGTGGTGCCTTGTGGGTTCCAGAAGGTGCCCCCCGTGAGATTGGCAAGGAACCCCCCACCGTGCAAGCACTCCCCACATGTCCCTCTTGCCCCACACCAGCAGCAGTCCTCATCCCACTCCCAGCCCTGCTACAGCAACACACCTGAGACCCCTGTGCCCAGCCCTTCTTCCCAGCGCCATGAAGTGTCCCAGCTCACACTGGGAGAGCTTCCATGCAGCCCTGAGCTGTGCTGTGCTCCCACCCCAGGGTGATAGATCAGGCATGGGCAAAGCACTGCAGCAGCTTCTGCCTACAGTGCAGCTCTCTGCAGTCCTGAGTGGGACACCATGGCTGTCTGAGCCAGCAGCTGGTGGGATGGGGCTTGGGAGAACTCATCAAATGGTTGGTTGGGGTCTGTGGGGCCAAGAGGCCCAGCACAGAAGTTAGGCATCCTGGTGGGCAGAGATGGGCCATCCTCCATGAACATGGCACAGAACCTCGGAATGCCAGCTTGAGGGACCCCAAGGATCCGCTGGTCCAACCTTCCCAGGTAGCAGTCTAGTTGGAATGAGCTGGCCCAGCACCCTGTCAAGCTGAGTCCTAAAACTGTCCAGTGCAGGACAATCCCATGCTTCCCTTGGGAGATGATTCCAGTGTCTGGCTGTGCTCATGGAAAGGTTTTCTTCTGGATGTGATGGTCCACACTTGCTTGTTTGGGCAGGCGATGGGCTGGAGCAAGAGATCCCCAGATGTACTGCAGGCACGGAGCAGTGGCTCCTTCTCCATGACACTTCTGAGCCCAACCATCAGCTCTGAGCAAGCCATCAGGCCCGAGCAACACCTCTGCCTTCAAATGCCAGATGGTCCTCAAAGTCCCTAGGGGCATCCTGCAGAGAGGGAGTGGCAGAGCGTGCCCTGAAACCAAACCTCCGGAGCCAGGCCTGGGAAAGAGGAACGCTTCACATCTTCATTGTGTCCTCAGCTGTACATAGCAACAGGGAAACACAGCTCTGGGGGAAAGGCAGCTGCCTCCCACATGAGGGAAGCAGAACTGGTCAAAGCTGGGCAGCTCAGGAGGGGGGAGGAGGAGAGGTTCATCAGATGCTGCTGGTGGCGAGAGCGGCGCTGGGCGCGCGGCGCGCACGGGCACCCGCACAAAACAAACAGACACAAGCCCTGACACACACTGAGGTCCTCCAGTCGTGCCTTGAACCCGCTGGGGGGAGGGCCTCCCTACAATGCCACCATCTCCAGGGCCACCCCTCTCCTGAGCTGACAAAAGGCAGCGTCACAGATGCCTGCAGAAGCCGGTCCCAGAGCCCCTCTGCTGTTCTTTCCATTGTTTCACTGTAATGAGTCGCTAGCCAGGGCTGACCTTTTCCTCTCCCTCCCCAACAAAGAAGCAAATGAGCTTCTCCAAAAGGGGGGGGGGGGGGGGGGGGGGGGGGGCGCAGAAAGCATGTCAGAAAGCACCAGAGCTGCCAGGCCACCAAATGTGCCAGCCACACAGACTGCAGCAAGCCAGCATGGCAGAGGGTCTGGGGAGATCAGGAGAGCATCAGGAGGGCTTCAGGCAGAGGGGATGCTCCTGAGGGGCTGAGGCTGCAGATGTAAAGTGCCCCAGGTGGATCAGGCTTTCATCAGGACCTGCACAAAGCAGATTGCAAAGCTCTCCTCTGGGTTGCAGCTCGATCTGCCAGCCAGAGAGGGTCTCAAGTCCCTCCTGAAGAGCTGACACCCAAGGAAAAAGCAAGACCTGCTCACACTCACACACCAGAGCTGAAGCTCATGGGCTCCACAGAGACTCCTCAGTCCCTGTGACCTCATCACTCAACAGCCTTGGGTGCAGCAGCAAAAGGCTGGGAGCTTGTTTTCCCCAGCAGAGGGAAGCTCCAGCAGCACAGCCAGGTAGGTCCCTGCCCATCCCTGTGCCAGGGAAAAGGCAAAATCACTGCATGCTGAGGTCAGTGCAACCCTAACTGTGAGCTTCAGCCTGGACTTACCCTGATCGACTTTAACCTCTCCACAGTTAATGGACTGACCACACAGACCTCTGCCTTCTTCACCACAGAGGGGGAGGGGATGCTGCTCCCCATTCTGGCACAGCACCCACCACTGCTTCAGCTCTGGGAGCACAGACACTTTTGCCTCCCCAGTGAGGTCAGCACAGGCCTGTGACCCCTCCCAGCCTCTCAGCCAGGGAAGCCATCACATCACCAAGCCATTGCCTTGACAGATTAGCTGCCCTAGACCTGCCCAGGTGGCTGCTCCTGGGGCGCTGATGGAGAGGGCCCCAGCAGCAGTCAGCCCCAGCAGCAGCTGGTTTGTTTTTAAGGCTCCCACCACCCCTTTTCCATGGCACCTCTGAGCTCCAGGAGGAGACAACCCCAGGCATGCACTCACCTGAGACACCTGCACCAGGGAGGGCTCTGAAGCACTGCCAGGCTCTAGGGAAGGGACAGGTTCTCCCTGTGCTTCCCACCCCTCAGCCTGCTGCAGACTGTGGTGTGCATCAACAGCTCCATCCAAACCCCTGCCAACATCCAAACATCTGCAATTCCTTAGCACAAGGCATTCCCTCTCTTGATTTCATTGGTGTTGCTGGAGTTAACCTTCCCCTTCCCTGGCTGTGGCCTCGCATCCACCACCCAGAGTCTGGTCTGGAAGCAGTGGCTGCTGGTGGGTGGCTGTGTGGCCTCCCAGGCATTAAAGCTGCTGAGCTGTGGCTGTGGGAGCAACAGTTGGACCCTTTCCTCACAGGGCCTTTTCAGTCCTTCTTGCTCTTGAGACATTTCCCTGTGCATTTTGGAGCCTTGCAGGATGTTTAAGCTGCCCACTGCTCAGTGTGGAGAGGCTCAACCTCTGCCAACAGCCAGTGGGAACAGTGGGAGGATTTCTCTCTGTCTTCTGTGCTGCTGGTGGCAACAGTCAGCTCCTTCTCCTCATCCCCTGTGCTGCTGGTGGCAGCAGCTAGCTCTCCCTCTCCCTCCCATCTTGCTGAAGTCCACCCATCTCGTGGGGGCTGGGCATCCTCCCATAGAACTAAATATGCAGTAAATAAGTCATAAATAACCAAGCAATAAATGAAACCTCACTGGCCTTGCCATGCTTGCACAACAGCACTCTCCTTGTCCTGGTGCACCAGGCCCTGTCATGCCATGCCCATAGCCAAGCCTCTGCTCTCACCTCTGCCACTGAGCAAATCCTCCTCAAAAGCACCTCTTGCCCTGTTTTCACCTGTGCTGGCTCCAGGAAGGGCAGGGGGCATAGAATCACAGATTGCATCAGGCTGGA
The DNA here is from genome assembly GCF_026170545.1 of Melanerpes formicivorus. Classification (NCBI taxonomy): domain Eukaryota; kingdom Metazoa; phylum Chordata; class Aves; order Piciformes; family Picidae; genus Melanerpes; species Melanerpes formicivorus. The sequence continues at coordinate 17,590,810 of NW_027142366.1, read as the reverse complement.
AGGGACCCCCTGAGGTCACCTCCTCCAAGCCCTCTGCAGTCAGCAGGGACATCTCCAACTAGATCAGGTTGCCCAGGGTCACATCAAGTCTGATCTTGCATGTCCCCAGGGGTGTGACCTCCACCACCACCTCTCTGGGCAACCTGTTCCAGGGTTTCACCACCTCCTTGTGCAGAACTTCCTCCTGATGTCCAACCTGAACCTCCCCTGCTCCAGGGTCAGATCATTACTCCTCATTCTATCACCACAGACCCTTCTGAACAGTCCCTCCCCAGCCTTCCTGGAGGTTCCCCTTGTCAAAAGTCCCTCCCCAGCTCTCCTGCAGCCCTTCAGGTGCTGGAAGGCTGCTCTCAGATCTCCTTGGGCCCTTCTCCAGGCTGAACAGTCCCAAATCTCCCAGCCTGCCTTCACAGCAGAGGTGCTCCAGCCCTCTGATCACCTCGGTGGCCTCCTCTGGACCAGCTCCAGAGGATGTGCTGTTGCAGTCGCTCAGGTTGCCCCAGCTGGAGCACGGCCAAGCACAAGGACCAGAACCTGCCCTCCCCAGCTGCATAGTGATAGGAGCGAGTCGGAAAAACCGCCGTGGGAGGCTCTGGGTTGGAGGAAAGCCCTTCCCCTGCGCGGCACCGGGGCTGGAAAGCGCTCAGAAAGTGAAAGGGGCTGACACTTGTGCTGGCAGCCGGGTTCGGCAGGGGTCAGGGCTAATCCAAGCAGAGCCGACGGGAGGGGAGGGAGGTGGCCGGGGCGGGGAGCCGAGCGTTGACGCGCTGAGAGGTAAAAGCTGTGTCAGACACTCCCAGGAGGAGGAAGCAAACCTCTAACCAAAACAAAACCGGCTGGGGCTCCCCTGCTGCACGCCGGCTCTCGGCGGGACTCAGATGTTAACCTTCAGCTGATGCTGAACGGGCTCGGGGCTGCTGCTGCTGCCAGGGGCCACGGTCAGCTCACACACCTTGCAGGCAGCCAGGCAGGTATCCTCTTGGCCTGACCGTGTCAGGATGCCTCATAGCCCTCAGGTCAGCCTGTGGATGCTCGTGGCTCCTCCTAGGGCCACTCTCCAAGGGGTAGTTCGGGGGGAGGGTAGGTTGACAGATGCCCTGACAGGACTGCTGTGACATCCCAGAAACACTCCTTCCCCCCTGGCCTGTGTTTGCACAAACCCCCAGGCCCTGGAAACTCACCCAGCAAGCAAACCTCCCCACCCCAGCCTGAGCAGAGACCAGGAGCAGCTCGGCAAAACCCAAGCTGTCAAACTCTGGACAGCTCTCACCCTGCCAGCCGTGCAGCATCGCTTTCCATCCTGGCTGGAAGAGAGCTTTGGACCAGGTCCTGCTGGGGTCCTGGAGGTCCCAGGAGACCCACACTGATCTGTGCTGGGGGTAGCCCAGGATCCAAGGCAACCACAGCCATGTGGAGCACCAGCATGTATCTGGAGCAAAGGGGAGATCTTTGCCTGCCAGTAGATGATTGACTCAACGTTGGGTCTTAGGCACGGGTCCAAGCCATGTGATGAGCCTAAGCAGTGTCTGATAATAAAATCAGCAGCAGACAGCAGAGCCCATTTGTTTCAGATCAAGGGGGCTGCCAAGATTTTTACAGGTTTGCTAACAAACTGTGGGGTATTTGTGTGGAGTTGTCCAGGCCAAATCCATCTTTCATCCAGCAGTCTCCCCTCAGCTCTGACACGGGGAGCCGGGGGAGCCGAGCACCTCCTTTTTACCAGGCATGCCTTTTCTTCATCTAAACAGGATGCAGGCCTGAAAAAAAGCATGGGATTCTCTCATCCACATCTAGCAGCCAGGCAGTGGGGTCTAGAGCTGTGGAGTGGTTTGGTTGGGCTCTTAACTCAGGGGATTGAAATGGCTCATTTCCCAAGCAGAGAGGAATGCATTGGCCAGGGGATGCTAGGGGCGGGCAGGGGCTGAAGGGCACATGGTGCCCTGCTCCTCCAACCAGAGAATCAGAGAATGGTCTGTGTTGGAAAGGACCTCCAAAGGTCCAGTCCAACCCCTTCCACGCTAAGGGACATCCTCCACCAGATCAGGTTGCCCAGAGCCCTCTCCAGCCTCACCTTGAATATCTCCAGGGATGGAGCCTCAGCCACCTCCCTGGGCAACCTGCTGCAGTGTTCCAGCAGCCTCCTGCTGCAGAACTCGTTCCTCACATCCAATCTCAATCTGCTCTGCTCTAGTTTGAAGCCATTGCACCTCATCCTATCAGACCAGGCAGATCACAGCCCTGGGCAGTTACCCCTGGATGGGTTCTGCATCTGTGGGGTTGGGATTTATGTTCCTCACTGAGCTCCCAGCCCTGACCCCTCCTTCACACTGGTCCTAGGACTTGAGCAGGGACTGAGAACCTCAGGAGCTGAAACCTCCAAGGTAGGCTTGCCCTCAGTAGCTCCTGACCATGGAGAATTAGTGGTGTGTGCAGGGAAGGAGCCTCCACAAGCCATCAGTCTGGGGCATTTCAGTTTGTTTTAATGTGTCTCAAGTGTCCTGAGTCTCCAAGTCTCACTGGTATCTGTTTTCAGGTTTTCTCTGTGGTGGTGGCAGCCCAAGACTTCCTTTTTCCTTGCCAACCCTCCCAAACCAAGCAAAGTGGAAGCCACCCAGGCACTCTGACAGTTAAGAGCTTGGCCCTCTGGAGGAACATCTGAGACTCAGAGGGGACAGGCTGGCAGAGCTGCAGTGCAATGCTGTGGCATCCATCTCTCTGATGGATGGGTTGGAGGAGATGCAGGCTGCACCAAGGGCAAGCTGAGTCACACTGCCACCATTTCAATCACTCCCTCTCCAGCATGCCCAGCACCACTGATAGATCCAAGAGGAGATGTGCTGCTGATGGATGTGTCGCCTGGAAGCAGCCCTGAGCAGCTGCTTGAGGCCAGCAGGATGCTGCAGCCTGGTGAAGAATTACAGCTGCAATGTCTCCATCCAGAGAACCCTCTGGGTTTGGATCACCCTGAGCCTCTCCTCCCAGTGCCCACCAGCAGCAGCGGGGTGGCTGTGTCCATTTTCCAGGCAGGGTCTGAAGACACCAGTGTGTCCCAAGCCTGGCAGGGGCATTTGCCTGCTCATTGGCAGGACACAGTGGCACCATGAGTGCCTCAGCAGAGAGGGCTCTGGCTAGGGACCAGAGCAGCCAACCCCCAGCAGGGCTCTGAGATGGGGGTAGAGGAGATGTGAAGCAGAGGGGAATGGAATGGGGGCTGCTTGTGTATCAACCTGCCAACAAGTTGCCTCTCCAGGGGTCAACATCCCTCCAGGATCTCTTCCTGCAGGGAAGTCAATTGTTGGTGTGAGGTGAGGGAGAAGAGGAAGCTGAGGGGAGACCTCATTGCTCTCTACAGCTTCCTGAAAGGAGGTGGCAGTGAGGTGGGGACTGGGCTCTGCTCCCTAGGCTCAGGGGAGAGAAGGAGAGGCAATGGCCTGAAACTGTGCCAGGGGAGGGTTAGGTTGGAGAGGAGGAAAAATGTCTTTGCTGCCAGAGTGGTCAGGGCCTGGCAGAGGCTGCTCAGGGAGGTGGTGGAGTCCCCATCCCTGGAGGTGTTCCAGAACCCTGTGGCCATGGCCCTTGGGGCCACGGTTTGGTGGCCCTGGTGGGGTTGGGTTGCTGGTTGGACTCAAGGCTCTTAAAGGTCTCTTCCAACCCAAACAATTCCATGATTCTATGTCCCTGTCCCCTCATGCCCAATTGGCAGAGCCCTCTCCCAGCACATCCCTTGTGTTGCCCCCTGCCCCCCTGCAGCCAGCAAAACCTTTTCCCCACCATGAGCATGGCAGAGCCAAGGCTGCCAACTGCACAGCATCTGAGGGGTTAAGAAAACCCAACCTGCCACAGGAGATTTCAGCAGAAACTCCACCAGAGACCTTGAAATGCTGTTAATTGATGCCACACATGTGCTGCATTTAACCTCTGCCCCCTGCTGTAATAGTTTACACAAGTGGCACAAAGGCTGCAGCCTGCCGGGGCGAGAGGTGGGCAGCGCCAGCCCCAACCTGCTGCACCCACACCGGGCACCCTCCCGGCCAGGCTCACCTCCCCAGCACCCAGCTCCTCCCCCTCAGAGCTGCTCAGCAGCTTCTGGCTGGGAGGGCTGAGAGGAGAAGGCTGAGAGAGGCTCTTACCGATGTCTGTAGGTACCTGAGGGGTGGGGGTCAGGAGGAATCAATCACAGAATTGTTGGGATTGGAAGGGACCTCAAGGATCATCCAGTTCCAACCAGGAGCTAGGCTGCCCCTCTGAAAGCACTGCTCCAGATGTGGGCTTCAGGCTGTGCTAGGTCACAGAGGTGCTCACCAGGATCCTTCCTGTGTGACTGTTCAGTGAGATCCGCCCCCCAAACCAGAGGCAGAGCTGCAGGTGGGGTCTGAGCAGAGCAGAGCAGAGCAGAGGGGCAGAGTCCCCTCCCTGTGCTGCTCTCTCCCTCTCTCTGGCTGCAGCCCTTTATAAAACCATTTTTGCAGGCCAGTGGGAAGCAGGGATGCTGAGGTAACTCACAGTTACTGCTGGAGGAAAGGTTGCCCCTCTGAAAGCAGTGCTCCAGATGTGGGCTTCAGGCTGTGCTAGGTCACAGAGGGTCACAGATGCTCACCAGGATCCTTCCTGTGTGACTGCTCAGTGAGATCTGGACAGACTACAGAGCTGGGCAAAGGGGAAGCTGATGAGGCTCAACAAGAATAAGTGCAGAACCCTGCAGCTGGGGAGGAGCAACCCCATGCACCACTACAGGTTAGGGGCTGAGCTGCTGGGGAGCAACTCCATGGAGAAGGACCTGGGAGTCCTGGGGGACAAGAAGTTATGCATGGGACGGCAATGTGCCCTCATGGCTCAGAGGCCAATGGTGTCCTGGGAGCCAGTAGGTTCTCCTCCCCTCTACTCTGCCCTGGTGAGACCACATCTGGAGCACTGTGTCCAGTTCTGGGCTCCCCAGGTCAAGAGGGACAGGGATCTGCTGGAGAGAGTCCAGTGGAGGCTATGAGGATGCTGAAGGGACTGGAACAGCTGTGGGATGAGGAGAGGCTGAGAGCCCTGGGGCTGGTTAGCCTGGAGAAGAGAAGGCTGAGAGGGGATCTTAGGAATGTCTACAGATGCCTGAGGGGTTGGGGTCAAGAAGGGGCCAGGGTCTCCTCAGTGGTGTCCTGTGACAGGACAAGAGGCAATGGACACAAAGTGGAACCCAGGAAACTCCAACTCAACAGGAGGAGAAACTTCTTTGGTGTGAGTGTTGCTGCAGGCCTGGGAGCAGGCTGCCCAGGGGGGTTGTGGAGTCTCCTGGTGTGGAGAGCTTCCAACCCCCCCTGGGCATTGTGCTGCTGGGCAAGCTGCTGTGGGGCCCTGCTGGAGCAGTTGGACCTGAAGATCTCTGGAGGCCCCTTCCAACCTGCACCATTCTGTGGCTCCTTGCAGGCTCTGAGCTGCTCAGGAACAGTGGTGAGGGAGGATGTCACAGCTCTCTGCTCACAACTGGGGACCTACAACATCTGCAGACCCATCCTGCTGAGCTGTGTGGGCCTGGCTGGGGCTGCTTGTGCCCAGTGATAGGACAAGGAACAATGGACACAAGCTGGAATCCAGGAGGTTCCACCTCAACACAAGAATAGAATAGAATAAACCAGGTTGGAAGAGACCTTCAAGATCATCATGTCCAACCCTTTAACCAGCCCAGCCCACCTAAACAACTAACCCATGGCACCAAGCAACCCATCAAGTCTCCTCCTGAACACCTCCAATGACGGCGACTCCACCACCTCCCCAGGCAGCACATTCCAATGGGCAGTCACTCTCTCTGTGTAGAACTTCTTCCTAACATCCAACCTGAACCTCCCCTGGCGCAGCCTGAGACTGTGTCCTCTTGTTCTGGTACTGGCTGCATGGGAGAAGAGACCAACCTCTACCTGTCTACAACCTCCCTTCAGGTAGTTGTAGACAGCAATAAGGTCACCCCTGAGCCTCCTCTTCTCCAGGCTAAGCAGCCCCAGCTCCCTCCGCCTCTCCTCACAGGGCTGTGTTCCAAACCCCTCACCAACTTCGTTGCCCTTCTCTGGACTCGTTCCAGCAAGTCAACCTCTTTCCTAAACTGAGGGGCCCAGAACTGGACACAGGACTCGAGGTGTGGCCTAACCAGTGCAGTGTACAAGGGCAGAATGACCTCCCTGCTCCTGCTGGCCACACTCTTCCTGATGCAGGCCAAAGAGACACTTCTCTGGTGTGAGGGTTGATGGAGCCCTGAAGCAGACTGCCCAGGGAGGTTATGGAGTCTTCTACTCTGAAGACTTTCAAAACCTGTCTGGCTGTGTTCCTGGGTGACCTGTGCTGGGTGACCTTGCTTTGGCAGATGTCCCTTCCAGCCCTTATGATTCTGTGATTCCAGCTGAGGAGCTCTCATGCAGGAGTCAGCTGCTGTCTGCAGCCAGGTGCCAGGCAAAGGAGGAGTTTGAGTGTCTTTCCCCAGGGATCTGCAGCAGAGCTGCTCTGAGGTCACCATGGTCCTTCCAGCTGCTGCCCAAGCAGGCAGCATCCCTGCCCTGCTGAGTCTCACCCAGGAGTGCTCAGAGGAGCTACTGCTGCTTGTGGTAAACACCAAAGGGTGGGATCAGCTCTGGCCATGGGAGGTTTGTTCTTTATCACTCAAGAAAGAACCTGGAAAGTCCAGACTGAAAACAAAGATCAGAGGAGTTGTGGCCATTGCTACCTCCTGTTAAAGCCAGGTAAAGGACAGAGGGAAGGAGTCCTCCTGGGTTTACCCACCTTGAAAACACCTGAGAAGGTGAAAGATTCACCAAGAAGAGGCTCAGGACTCCCACCAAATATGGCTCTTGCTTCTTGTTTCTTCCAGTGCCCAGACTTCAGGGTTGGACACAAGGTGCTGTGGCAGCAGGGCACCAGGGGGGATGAAAATGAAGTCTCCAGCACAAGGCAAGAGGCACCAAGACTTGAGGCTGATGGGAAAGGTCCAAAGGCCATGGGGACTTGCAGAGTTACCAGCGATGATCTCAGGCTCACAGGAGGTTAGGGGTTGGAAGGGACCTCTGAAGATCATCGAGCCCAATGCCCCTGGCCAGAGCAGGAGCATAGAACCCAGCACAGGTCACACAGGAACACATCCAGACAGGGCTGGAAAGGCTCCCGAGAAGGAGAGCCCACAAGCTCTCTGGGCAGCCTGTTCCAGTGCTCAGCATCTTGCTCCTCAGCCTGAGGAGGTGATACCTCACCCAGGAGGACAGCTCCTAGTTAACACAAAAGCCATGGCAGTGGGTGCCAAATCCCAGCTGACACTGGTTGAAGTCTACCAGACTCCCCAGGCTGGATCAATCGGGGTGCAGCACTCTTGGATCACCAGGGCCATGCCAGCACCAGAACAGCTCAGCAGCTTTCCACTCATGAAGTAGACACACACTGGGCCTGCAGTATAATTAGCCATGAAAAAGGTCATCTGCTCTTTGACAGGTGGATTTATAGAACCATGGAATGGTTTGGGCTGGAAAAGCCCTCCCAGAGCATCCAGTCCAACCAGCAGCTCAACCCCCCCATGGCCACTATAAACCAAGGCCCAGGTGCCATGGCCACAGGTTTCTTGAACACCTCCAGCCATGGGGACTCCACCACCTCCCTGGGCAGCCTCTGCCAGTCCCTGACCACTCTTGTAGCAAAGAAATTTTGCCTCCTCTCCAACCTAACCCTCCCCTGGCACAGTTTCAGGCTATTGCCTCTTTTTCTATCAGCTGAGACTAGGGAGCAGAGCCCAACCCCCACCTGGCCCCAGCCTCCTCTCAGGGAGCTGTAGTGGGTCAGGACTGAAAATCACGATCCTGCTCTGTCAGGGGGCTTGGACTCAATGATCTCCAAGAAGTCACTTCCAACCCCTCCCATTCTGTGACTCTGTGAGGGTGATGGCAGCTGCAGGGCAGTCGGCTGCCAGGTACTGGTTGATTGTAGGCTGAACGTGAGCCAGCAGTGTGCCCAGGTGGCCAAGAAGGCCAAGGGCATCCTGGCCTGTGTCAGGAAGATTGTGGCCAGCAGGAGCAGGGAAGTCCTTGTGCCCTGTGCTCAGCACTGCTCAGGCCACACCTTGAGTCCTGTGTCCAGTTCTGGGCTCCTCAGTTTAGGAAAGATGTTGAGCTGCTGGAAGGTGTCCAGAGAAGGGCAACAAAGCTGGGGAGGGGTCTGGAGCACAGCCCTGTGAGGAGAGGCTGAGGGAGCTGGGGATGTTTAGGCTGCCACCATCATCTCACCTGCTCCATCCTGTGTCCCAGAGGAGAGTCTCTTGGCTCCCTCCTGTGCCTCAGTGTTGATTTCTCCATCACCATCAGCACAGGGGTCTGGAGCACAGCCCTGTGAGGAGAGGCTGAGGGAGCTGGGGTTGCTTAGCCTGCAGAAGAAGAGGCTCAGGGGAGACCTTCTTGCTCTCTCCAACTCCCTGAAGGGAGGTTGGAGCCAGGGGGGTTGGTCTCTTCTCCCAGGCAAGCAGCACCAGAACAAGAGAACACAGTCTCATGCTGTGCCAGGGGAGGTTTAGGCTGGAGGTGAGGAGAAAGTTCTTCCTAGCAAGAGAGATTGGCCATTGGGATGTGCTGCCCAGGGAGGTGGCGGAGTCCCCATCCCTGGAGGTGTTGAAAAAAGGCTTGGATGTGGCACTTGGAGCCATGGGTTAGCTGTCAGGAGGTGTTGGGTGACAGGTTGGACTTGATGCTCTCTGAGATCTTTTCCAACCTTCATGATTCTGTGATTCTATGATTCTGTG
>NW_027142366.1:17467064-17577064 GCF_026170545.1 Melanerpes formicivorus | reverse complement strand
AGCCATGGTGTGAGGAGAGCCATGGTGTGAGGAGAGCCATGGTGTGAGAACAGCCATGGTGTGAGGAGAGCCACGGTGTGAGGATGGCTATGGTGTGAGGATGGCTATGGTGTGAGGATAGCCATGGGGTGAGGATAGCCACAGTGTGAGGATGGCCACGGTGTGAGGATAGCCATGGGGTGAGGATAGCCATGGGGTGAGAACAGCCATGGGGTGAGAACAGCCATGGGGTGAGGAGAGCCATGGTGTGAGGATAGCCATGGTGTGAGGACAGCCATGGGGTGAGGACAGCCATGGGGTGAGGATAGCCATGGGGTGAGGATAGCCATGGTGTGAGGACAGCCATGGGGTGAGGATAGCCATGGGGTGAGGATAGCCATGGGGTGAGGATAGCCATGGTGTGAGGACAGCCATGGGGTGAGGATAGCCATGGGGTGAGGATAGCCATGGTGTGAGGATAGCCATGGTGTGAGGACAGCCATGGGGTGAGGATAGCCATGGGGTGAGGATAGCCATGGTGTGAGGATAGCCATGGTGTGAGGACAGCCATGGGGTGAGGATAGCCATGGGGTGAGGATAGCCATGGTGTGAGGACAGCCATGGGGTGAGGACAGCCATGGGGTGAGGATAGCCATGGTGTGAGTATAGCCATGGGGTGAGGATAGCCATGGGGTGAGGATAGCCATGGGGTGAGAACAGCCACAGTGTGAGGATAGCCATGGTGTGAGGATAGCCATGGGGTGAGGATAGCCATGGGGTGAGGATAGCCATGCTGGCTCCCTGACAGGGGTTTCCCCATGAAAAGGTAGGGCTCCATGTCATGTAGGAGGCTGCAGGGCCACATCCTGCTACCGAGCTGCGCTGATTGTCTCTGGGTGCTTCAGCCCAGGCACCCGATCAGAGAACCACAGAGTCACAGAATCAGAGAACCACAGGGTCACAGAACCACAGAGTCACAGAACCACAGAGTCACAGAGCCACAGAACCACACAAACACAGAATCAGAGAACCACAGGGTCACAGAACCACAGAACCACAGAGTCACAGAACCACAGAGTCACAGAATCAGAGAACCACAGGGTCACAGAACCACAGAACCACAGAGCCACAGAGTCACAGAACCACAGAGCCACAGAGTCACAGAGTCACAGAACCGCAGAGTCACAGAACCACAGAACCACAGAGTCACAGAACCACAGAGCCACAGAGTCACAGAGTCACAGAATCACAGTCACAGAACCACAGTCACAGAACCACAGAACCACAGAGCCACAGAACCACAGTCACAGAGTTACAGAACCACAGAGCCACAGTCACAGAATCACAGTCACAGAACCACAGAACCACAGAACCACAGAGTCACAGAACCACACAATCATAGAACCACAGGGTCACAGAACCACAGAACCACAAAACCACACAATCACAGAACCACACAATCACAGAGTCACAGAACCACAGGGTCACAGAACCACAGGGTCACAGAATGGTAGGGGTTGGAAAGGTCCTCTACAGCTCAGCAAGTCCAAGCTCCCTCCCCAGGCAGGGCCACCTAGGGCAGGTCACACAGGAACAAACACAGGCAGGTCCGGGGGAATGTCCGGGGGGCAGTTAGGGTGGGAAGAGAACCAAAGGGCGTGCAGGGGAGGCTGCCATGTCAACCCCAGCAGCGTCGGGCAGGCAGGTGAGAGCAGGGGAAGCGTTTCTCACCTTGCCTGGGTGGCAGGGGAGCAGAGGGGGGTGGCGCTGCGTGCTGCTGGCAGGCGCGGAGACATCCGTGATTTATGGAGCACTTGGGGATGCTCAGAAGCGAGGCGCCACACAAGCAGGGGATGTCATGACAAAGGCTGTGATTTAAGGGCGGGCAGGGCCGGCAGGGGAGGGGGATGCAGCCTCTCTGGAAGACTATACAAAATAAATCCTGTCCGAAAGGCTTCCCGCCTCCGCAGCGGCCAGCGGGGCTGCAGCCGCCCCGGCCCGCGCTCCCTTTGCCTTTTACAGGCATGAAGAGGCTTTTTCTCCCCCCCCCCTCAGCTTTGTTGCAAGACATTCTGGGGCCTGCCAGCTGAGCCATGGCCAAAGGCAGTGGCAAAGGAGCCCGGGGGGAGTGGGGGGAACAAAAGGACTCAGCCCTCCTCCAAGGTGGTAGCTCCACAGCCACCTCCACGCTCAGCTAGGCACCCTGCAGGGTCAGAGTGGCTGAGAGCTGCCAAACAGAGAGGGACCTGGGGGTGCTGATTGACAGTTGCCTGAATATGAGCCAGCAGTGTGCCCAGGTGACCAAGAGGGCCAGTGGCATCCTGGCCTGCATCAGGAAGAGTGTGGCCAGCAGGAGCAGGAAAGTCATTGTGCCCCTGTAATCTGCACTGCTTAGGCCACACCTTGAGTCCTGTGTCCAGTTCTGGGCCCCTCAGTTTAAGAAGGACATTGAGAGACTTGAAGGTGTCCAGAGAAGGGCAACAAGGCTGGGGAGAGGCCTTGAGCACAGCCCTGTGAGGAGAGGCTGAGGGAGCTGGGGTTGCTTAGCCTGGAGAAGAGGAGGCTCAGGGGAGACCTCATTGCCCTCTACAACTCCCTGAAAGGTGGTTGTAGCCGGGAGGGGGTTGATCTCTTCTCCCAGGCACCCAGCAGCAGAACAAGAGGACACAGTCTCAAGCTGTGCCAGGGGAGGTTTAGACTCGAGGTGAGGAGAAAGTTCTTCACCGAGTGAGTCGTTCATCATTGGGATGTGCTGCCCAGGGAGGTGGTGGAGTCCCCATCCCTGGAGGTGTTCCAGAGGGGACTGGATGTGGCATTTGGTGCCATGGTCTAGTCATGAGGTCTGTGGTGACAGGTTGGACTCAATGATCCTCGAGGTCTCTTCCAACCTTAGTGATACTGTGGTACTGTCACCAGAGGGATGTGGTCAGTGGAAGGACACAGCAGGGACACCACTGGGGACATGCAGCAGGCAGGAGCATCTGCAGGAGGAGGGAAGCTGCTGAGCCATGTCCCCAGCAGGTCGCTGCTCTGTTTCCCCCAGCACAGCCAGGCCCAGGACTGCACCTCTCAGAATCACAGAGTCACAGAATCAGCCAGGCTGGAAAAGATCTCAGAGATCACAGAGTCCTAGAATCATAGAATGATAGAATCAATAAGGTTGGAAGAGACCTCAGAGATCATCAAGTCCAACCTGTCACCCAAGACCTCCTTGACAACTAAACCATGGCACCAAGTGCCACATCCAATCCCCTCTTGAACTCCTCCAGGGATGGTGACTCCACCAAGTCCAACCTATTACCCAGTACCCAACACCTCCTGACAGCTAAACCATGGCTCCAAGTGCCACTTCCAAGCCTTTTCTGAACACCTCCAGGGATGGGGACTCCACCACCTCCCTGGGCAGCACATCCCAGTGGCCAATTACTCTTTTTGGGTAGGATTTTCTCCTCACCCCCAACCTAAACCTCCCCTGGCACAGCTTGAGACTGTGTCCTCTTGTTCTGGTGCTGCTTGCCTGGGAGAAAAGACCAACCTCCACCTGGCTACAACCACCCTTCAGGGAGTTGTAGAGAGCAAGAAGGTCTCCCCTGAGCCTCCTCTTCACTTGCCCCAGGTACCCATGGCAGCACATCTCCTGCTGCTGCTCTCAGCCTGAGTGTCTGCTCAGGGAGCAATCTGACCAAGCTCTCCCTTCCCACGCAGGATCACACAGAGCACAGCTGCTTGGAAGGCTCCTCCAAGATCAACCAGTCCAATTCTCAACCCAGCACTGAAGGGCTGACACTAAACCATGTCCCTAAGAGCCAGGTCCACACATCAGACAGCTCCACCACCCATCACAATGACACATGACAATGCCAGGCCAGGCTCCCAGGGCTGCCAGTGCCACACAGTGTAAGAGCACCCAGGTGCCAGCATCCCTGCCACTGCCCCAAGAGCTCCAGAGAAGCTGTAGGAAGAGCACTGCTGAAGCCCTCAGCTGTCACAGGCATGCACATGGGCAGGAAGAGCTGAGCAGGACCCAGCCGTGGGAGAGTAACCCAGGGCTTGGGGAGGGACTGTGTAACAATAGGATGAGCAGTTTGGAACTGGAGCAGGGCAGGTGTGGGTTGGACATCAGGGGGAAGCTCATCACAGTGAGGGTGGTGAGACACTGGGACAGGCAGACCAGAGAGGTGGTGGAGACCCCATCCCTGGAGACATTCAAGGTGGGGCCCTGAGCAGCCTGACCCAGTTGGATTTGTCCCTGCTCATTGCAGAGGGGTTGGACAAGATGACCTTGGAGGCTGCCTTCCAACCCAATGCTTTCTGTGGTTCTATAAAGCCAGCAGTGGAGCGGAGGCAATGGGGAGACACAGGGTGATGCCTCACTCCTCTCTCCCCAGTGATGGCTCAGGCAGATCTTGCTGGTGCAGCTGAGGACACGGCTGGGTGCCCACCCTACACCAGTCTATCAGAGGTCAGGAGTCCCCACAGACCATGTCTGTGCCTCACCAGGCTCTAGGGGCAGTCCCAGGGCTGCAGCAGGGTGCTCAGACCTCACTGCCTCATGCCCCATCTGCCCAGCCAGAGCTGCCCTGGGTCAGGGCTTGGTCCCACGCTGCCACCAGAGCAGAAGCAAACCAAAACAGGGTCCAGTCAGCAGCAACCTGCCCCCAGGACTTCTCCCCTTTGCTGGGAATGGGAGAGAAGCAAACTGTGGCCAGCAGAGTTTGCAGAAGCTTACTTTCCAACAGCAATTCTTCCCTTTGCAGGGAGATTCCAAACCGAGAATTCCTCACTTTCAGCTTTCCTGCGAATCCTTCCTTCTCCCTCAACACACAGCAAGCAAGCAGCCAAGAGCCAGTCCCAGGGGAGAGGGAATTTCCTTCTTTCCCCTTTCCCTTGCATTTTCTAGGAAGGAGAAGAAACCCAACCCAGGGCTGGGAGAAGGGGAAGCCCACTGAAATAAATCAGCCAGCAGCCAAGCCACTGGGAGACGTTAAACGAACAAACAGTGGTTTGCTGCTCTTCTTCAATGTCAAGCTGAGCTGGCTGTGCACAGGACAGGGATCTCCAGCCCCCAGGCAGAAGAAGAAGAGGTCCTCTTCAGCTGGGCAGCCCCACCTAAAGCCCTTCACAGCTCCTGCTCTCCACTTGTCACTGCAGAGAAGGGGAAAACCTTTCCCGGGGACAGCTGCCCCTGAGGTCTGGATCTTTTCTTTCATCCACTGGCTCTGGAGGAGAGAGAGAGAGAGAGAGAGCGAGAGGAGCTCCAGCTCCAAGCCCAGATACCTCTGTGATTTGTCCTTAAGTCAAGCAAGACAAACCTTGGCCTGCAGGCAGCTTTGCCGAGGAATTTGCGACCCTAATGAGAACAATCAGAGCACATTCACGCAAGGCAGCCGCGCAGAGCAGCGGCGGAGCTCCGACCTTCGGCATCTAGACAGAAGCTAAACCAGAGAGGCCCCAAAGTTTCCGAGTTCCTGTTGGCTTTGGAGAGAGGTCCACGCCTGGGGAAGTTCAAGCTCCTCCAGATCCCCCTCCAGGCTCTGCAGAACCTGGGCCCAGGCGCTCCGGCGAGCGGCTTCGCTCCCACGGTTTCCGGCGTTCCCTTAGCGGGGGAAGGTCTGGGAAAGGCTGCGAGCACAGCCCTTTCCTGGAGGATTTTGGCACCTTTGCTTCCCAGCAGGGATGCACAAAGCATAAAGGTTGCAAAATCTCCAAAGCAGAGCCTGGGGGGGTCGGGGGGTTGCTGACCAGAGCTTCAGAGGGTTGGCAAGTTTGACTTGAGCGTGGTTCAAGCTGGAGGGGCAAGTTCGGGTGAGGTGCTCACCTGCATGAAGGAGAGCATCTGCATGCATCCAGTGGTCACAGGAGGGAGGCACAGGGAGATGAGAATCCTGAGGTGGCTGTCGAGGGGCAGGACTTGTAGCCAAGCCAGGTCCCGAAGCTGGAGCTGAGCTCACCCCCCAGCTAGGGCAGGAGCTGGACCTGGCCCCATGCAAGATGTTGGACAGACAGGCAGCACAGGAGACACCCCAGCGTGGGCTAAGGGGTCAGGCAGCCTGATGGCAGAGTCACCTCTCCACTTTGGCAGCTGGAGAAGGTCCTAGGATGAGCTGGAGAAGAATCACAGAATCAGAATCAGCCAGGTTGGAAGAGACCCCCAAGATGATCAAGTCCAACGGATCATCCAACCCTCACTAATCAAGTGGACCATGGCACTAGGTGCCTCAGCCAGGCTTTTCTCAAACACCTCCAGGGAGGTGGACCCCATCCCCTCCCTAGGCAGCACACTCCAATACCAATCTCTCTCTCTCTGGGAAGAATTCTTTCTAAGATCAAGCCTAAACCTCCCCTGGCACAGCTTGAGACTCTGTCCTCTTGTTCTGCTGCTGGCTGCCTGGGAGCAGAGCCCAACCCCCACCTGGCTCCAACCTCCCTTCAGGGAGTTGCAGAGAGCAAGAAGGTCTCCCCTGAGCCTCCTCTTCTCCAGGCTAAGCAACCCCAGCTCCCTCAGCCTCTCCTCACAGGGCTGTGCTCCAGACCCCTCCCCAGCTTTCTTGTCCTTCTCTGGACACCTTCCAGAATCTCAAGATGGTTTCCCTCTGAAGCCCTACCAACCTGCCTCCTCCACCCACCACACAGCCAGACATGCCCCCTGAGATGTGGCACCATGCAGCTGTTGCCCTCAGACAACCCAACAGAGCTGCCCATGGAGCCACCTGAGCCCCAGACATGGTGCTCAGACTCACTAGAGAGTGGGACAGGAGAGCAGGGTAAAGGATCTGCAGGGGGCTCCAGGAAAGCTGGGGAGGGACTTTGGAGGGGGTCAGGGAGGGATAGGAGTGGGGGGGATGGAGCAGAACTAGAAGTGGGGAGATTGAGATTGGCTGTGAGGAAGAAGTTGTTGGGCAGGAGGGTGGTGAGAGCCGGGCCCAGGTTGCCCAGGGAGGTGGTGGCAGCCTCCTGCCTGGAGGTGTTTGCAGCCAGGCTGGAGGTGGCTGTGAGCAAGCTGCTGTGGTGTGAGGTGTCCCTGGCCATGGCAGGGGGTTGGAGCTGGCTGAGCCTTGAGGTCCCTTCCAACCCTGCCAGCTCTGTGGTTCTGTGATGGGGAGCAGGTGTTGCTGGCAGCAGCCCTCACCTAGCAGCTCCAGGGAGTCCTGAAACTCTCCAGCAACCACAGAATCACAGGATGGTGGTGGTTGGAGGATCATCCAGGCCAACCTCCCCCCCCTTGCCAAGGCAGGTTCACCTAGAGACAGTCACAGAGGAACACTTCCAGGTAGGTTTTGAGTGCCTCCAGAGTAGGAGACTTCTCCAGCCTGGCAAATTCCTTCCTTTTTCCCCTAAAACAAACCAACCAAGCCACAAACAAACAAACAACTGCAGCAAACCCAAACCAAGAGACACAAAACCCAAACAAACATCAAAACCCCAAAGCAAAGCAAAGCAAACACCCAAAGCCTCACTTGGACAGAAGGCTTTGTGCTGCCCTCTGCCTCCCCTGGACGTTGCCTTTTGCCTTTGTGCCTCCCCACAGCGCAGCAGCAAATTCAAACACAGGGTGAAGGCTGCTCCTGGTTGCCCCAGCACCAGCAGCACACATCACTGGAAATGGTTAGAAACAAACTGGGAGTCTGTATTGGGTCCCCAGAGGAAGCTGCAGTGCAGGGGAGCCTGGTGAAGGACTTGCCCACAAGGCTCAGTGTGGTCTGGAGTCTCCAAAAGGGTCCAGCCTGAAGCCTCCAGCCCTTCAGAGTCACAGAACCCTGGGGTGCCTTAGGTTGGAAAGGACCTCAAAGATCATCCAGTTCCAACCCCCCTGCCATGGGCAGGGACCCCTCCCACCAGCACAGCTTGCTCAAGGCCTCATCCAGCCTGGTCCTGAACACCTCCAGGCAGGAGGCAGCCACAGCCTCCCTGGGCAGCCTGTGCCAGAGTCTCCCCAGCCTCACTGCAAACAATTTCTTCCTCCTCTCCACTCTCAGTCTCCTCTCTCCCAGCTCAAAGCCATTGGCCCTGGGCCTGGCACTCCCAGCCCTTGTCCCAGGTCCCTCCCCAGCTCTCCTGGAGCCCTTCAGGTACTTCAAGGCTGCTCTAAGGTGTCCCTGGAGCCTTCTCCCGTGTGAACAGCCCCAACTCTCCCAGCCTGTCCCCACAGAGGAGCTTCTCCAGCCTCTGCTCATCTCTGTGGCCTCCTCTGGCCCCTCTCCAGCAGCTCCAGGTCCTTCCTGTGCTGGGGGCTCAGAGCTGGAGGCAGTGCTGCAGGTGGGGGCTGAGCAGAGCAGAGCAGAGGGGCAGAATCCCCTCCCTGTGCTGCTGCTCTCCCTGCTCTGGCTGCAGCTCAGCACTCAGCTGCCTCTGGGCTGCCAGGGACCACTGCTGGCTCCTGGGGACTCTGTCACCAACTGACCCCCCCAAGGTCTTCTCCTCAGAGCCTCCTGAAGCTGTGCCTGCCCGCAGGGGTGAGACACAGCAGATGGAGCTCAGTGCAAGCAGCTGGAGCTCAGCCCAAGCAGCTGGCACAGGAGCATCCCTAAAGAGACCTGGGAAGGTCCTCTCCCAGCCTGCCCTGCTGGGTGTCCAGAGAAGGGCAATGAGGCTGTTGAGAGGCCTTGAGCACAAGGAGAGGCTGAGGGAGCTGGGGTTCCTTAGCCTGGAGAAGAGGAGGCTCAGGGGAGACCTTCTTGCTCTCTACAACTCCCTGAAGGGAGGTTGGAGCCAGGAGGGAGGTGGTCTCTTCTCTCAAGCAACCAGCACCAGAACAAGAGGACACAGTCTCAAGCTTTGCCAGGGGAAGTTTAGGCTGGAGGTGAGGTGAAAGTTCATCACTGAGAGAGTTGTTAGCCATTGGGATGTGCTGCCCAGGGAGGTGGTGGAGTCCCCATCCCTGGAGGTGTTCAAGCGGAGATTGGATGTGGCACTTGGTGCCATGGTCTAATCATGAGGTCTGTAGTGCCAGGTTGGACTTGATGATCTTTGAGGTCTCTTCCACCCTTGGTGACACTGTGTGATACTGTGAGGCCAGGGGCAGCCCCCTGCCTGCACAGCAGCAGCCATTCCTGCAGGAAGGCTCTGAGCAGGGCAGCCCAGCACCATGTGCGACCCAAATCACACCAAACAAAGCCCCAAACAAAGGCCATAAACTCGGATAATTAACAGAGCAAATAAGCTGAGACACCCATTAGCTTGCACATATTAGGTACTGACAAGTAGCTTGCCATAACCACTTCTGAATGGACTTCACCCAATGTGCCTTTAATTAGGCTTTAATAAAGCACCAGCATGTTCTTAAAGGCCAATTAGAAACATATTCACTGAGGTTTAGAAGCTATGTAATAGCTGCCTGTAGGAACCAGCTCCGTGCTGATTACACAGCTATTAATCCTCAATAAAGGCTCTAATAATCATTTGGTGCTTCAGGAGCAGGCAGCTGCTTTATTAAATCTTAATGAAACGCATACTTGGGGGCTTGCCTTCAAAGCCAGCCCCCGTGAGGAAGATGGGCTTAGAAGTGGCAGTCTGCTGAGAGTAAAAGACCCCCTCCTTGTCACCACCTCTGCCACCAGCAGCCTGGCTGGGAGGCCAGCCCGGGCCCCAGAGCGGCGGATTCCCGCTCCAAAAAAGCAGCAAAGAGGGCTCTGGGGGCTGGGAGCGTGGTGGGAGCAGAGACTCAGAGAATCAAGCAGGCTGGAAAAGACCTCAGAGATCCTCAGACATCATCTGGGTGGTGGTGGGGTGGGGGGTGACAGGGGGGGATGCAGAGCTACAGGCCCATGCAGAGCTACAGGCTGGGGTCGGAGGGGCTGGAGAGCTCCCAAACAGAGAGGGACCTGGGGGTGCTGATCGACAGCCACCTGAATATGAGCCAGCAGTGTGCCCAGGGGGCCAAGAGGGCCAATGGCATCCTGGCCAGCAGCAGGAAGAGTGTGGCCAGCAGGAGCAGGGAGGTCATTGTGCCCCTGTACTTTGCATTGCTTAGGCCACACCTTGAGTCCTGTGTCCAGTTCTGGGCTCCTCAGGTCAAGAAGGACATTGAGAGACTTGAAGGTGTCCAGAGAAGGGCAACAAGGCTGGGGAGGGGTCTGGGGCACAGCCCTGTGAGGAGAGGCTGAGGGAGCTGGGGTTGCTTAGCCTGGAGAAGAGGAGGCTCAGGGGAGACCTTCTTGCTCTCTGCAACTACCTGGTGGTTGTAGCCAGGAAGGGGTTGGCCTCTTCTCCCAGGCAACCAGCACCAGAACAAGAGGACACAGTCTCAAGCTGCGCCAGGGGAGGTTTAGACTCGAGGTGAGGAGGAAGTTCTCCACTGAGCGAGTCATTCGTCATTGGGATGTGCTGCCCAGGGAGGTGGTGGAGTCCCCATCCCTGGAGGTGTTCAGGAGGGGATTGGATGTGGCACTTGGTGCCATGGTCTGGTCATGGGGTCTGTGTTGATAGGTTGGACTCGATGATCCTCGAGGTCATTTCCAACCTAAGTGATACTGTGAGACTGTGATGATGAGGGGCAGCCCTGGCACTAGAATAGAATTAACCAGGTTGGAAGAGACCTCAGAGATCATCGAGTCCAACTGATCATCCAACCCGCACTAATCAAGTGGACCACGGCACCAAGTGCCTCAGCCAGGCTGTCTTAAACACCTCCAGGGACATGGACCCCATCCTCTCCCTGGACAGCACATTCCAATACCAATCTCTCCTTCTGGGAAGAACTTCTTTCTAAGATCAAGCCTAAACCTCCCCTGGCACAGCTTGAGACTGTGTCCTCTTGTTCTGCTGCTGGCTGCCTGGGAGCAGAGCCCAACCCCCACCTGGCTCCAACCTCCCTTCAGGGAGTTGCAGAGAGCAAGAAGGTCTCCCCTGAGCCTCCTCTTCTCCAGGCTAAGCAACCCCAGCTCCCTCAGCCTCTCCTCACAGGGCTGTGCTCCAGACCCCTCCCCAGCTTTCTTGCCCTTCTCTGGACACCTTCAAGTCTCTCAATGTCCTTCTGGAACTGAGGAGCCCAGAGCTGGACACAGGACTCAAGGTGTGGCCTGAGCAGTGCTGAGCACAGGGCACAAGGACTTCCCTGCTCCTGCTGGCCACACTCTTCCTGATGCAGGCCAGGATGCCCTTGGCCTTCTTGGCCCCCTGGGCACACTGCTGGCTCATGTTCAGGCAGCTGTCAACCAGTACCCCCAGGTCCCTCTCTGCCTGGCTGCTCTCAGCCACTCTGACCCCAGCCTGTAGCTCTGCCTGGGGTTGCTGTGGCCAAAGTGCAGCCCCTGGCACTTGGACTTGTTGAATGTCATCCTGTTGGCCTCTGCCCATCTGCCCAGCCTGGCAAGGTCCCTCTGCAGAGCCCTTCTGCTCTCTAACAGATCAACTCCTGCCCCCAGCTTGCTGTCATCTGCAAACTTACTGATGATGAACTCAATCCCCTCCTCCAGATCATCAATGAAGATATTGAACAGGCTGGGGCCCAGCACTGATCCCTGGGGCACACCACTGGTGCCTGGCTGCCAGCTGGCAGTGGCACCATTCACCACCACTCTCTGGGCTCACCCTGTGCCAAATGTTTGCTTGCACAGGGAGCCAGCAGAGGGTTGGGGGTGGGGGGTGGTGTGGTTGTATTGATCTCAGGGATCAGTACTGGGGACCAGTGGTGATCAATATATTCACCAACGACCTGGATGAGGGCACAGAGGGCACTGTCAGCAGGTTTGCTGATGGCACCAAGCTGGGTGCAGTGGCTGCCACACCAGAAGGTTTTGTGCTGCCATTCAGCCAGACCTGGGCAGGCTGAGAGCTGGGCAGGGAGAAATTTGATGAAGTTCAGTTAGGGCAAGGGGAGAGTCCTGCACCTGGGAAGGAACAACTCCATGCACCAGGGTAGGCTTGGGGCAGACACGCTGGAGTGCAGTGAAGGGGAAAGGGCCCTGAGGGTCCTGGTGGATGGAAGGATGACCATGAGCCAGCAGTGTGCTCTGGTGGCCAGGAAGGCCAATGCCATCCTGGGGTGGGTTAGAAGAGGTGGACCAGTAGGTTGAGAGAGGTTCTCCTCCCCTTCTACTCAGCACTGGTGAGGCTGCATCTGGAATATTATGTCCAGTTCTGGGCCCCTCAGTTCAAGACAGACAGAGAGCTGCTTGAGAGAGTCCAGCACAGAGCCATGAGGATGATGAAGGGAGTGGAACATCTCCCTTATGAGGAGAGCCTGAAGGAGCTGAGGGCTCTGCAGCTTGGAGAAGAGGAGGCTGAGAGGCTGAGAGGTGACCTCATTGCTGTTGATCAAGCTGTGCAGGGTGAGTGCCCAGAGGCTGGAGCCAGGCTCTGCTGGGTGCTGGCCAATGCCAGCACAAGGAGCAGTGGTGGAAGCTGAGGCAGAGGAAGTTTCACATAAATATGAGGAAAAAATTCCCTGTGAGGGTGACAGAGGCCTGGAGCAGGCTGCCCAGGGGGGTTGTGGAGTCTCCCTCTCTGGAGATATTCAAAGTGTGCCTCAAAAGCTCATCCAGTCCAACCCCCTGCAAACAGCAGCAGTCTGAGCTGGGTTAGGAACTGGCAGGAGGCTGAGCCCAGAGAGTGGTGGTGAATGGTGCCACAGCCAGCTGGCAGCCAGGCACCAGTGCTGTGCCCCAGGGAGCAGTGCTGGGCCCTGTGCTCTTTAACATCTTCATTGATGATCTGGATGAGGGCATTGAGTCCATCAGCAGTAAATTTGCAGATGACACCAAACTGGGAGCAGATGTTGGTCAGTTAGAGGGCAGAAGGGCTCTGCAGAGGGACCTTGCCAGGCTGGACAGATGGGCAGAGGCCAACAGGATGGCATTCAACAAGTCCAAGTGCCAGGGGCTGCACTTTGGCCACAACAACCCCATGCAGAGCTACAGGCTGGGGTCAGAGTGGCTGAGAGCAGCCAGGCAGAGAGGGACCTGGGGGTGCTGATTGACAGCTGCCTGAATATGAGGCAGCAGTGTGCCCAGGGGGCCAAGAAGGCCAAGGGCATCCTGGCCTGCATCAGGAAGAGTATGGCCAGCAGGAGCAGGGAAGTCCTTGTGCCCTGTGCTCAGCACTGCTCAGGCCACACCTGGAGTCCTGTGTCCAGCTCTGGGCTCCTCAGGTCAAGAAGGACATTGAGAGACTTGAAGGTGTCCAGAGAAGGGCAACAAAGCTGGGGAGGGGTCTGGGGCACAGCCCTGTGAGGAGAGGCTGAGGGAGCTGGGGTTGCTTAGCCTGGAGAAGAGGAGGCTCAGGGGAGACCTTCTTGCTCTCTGCAACTCCCTGCAGGGAGGTTGGAGCCAGGTGGGGGTTGGGTTCTTCTGCCAGGCGCCCAACAGCAGAACAAGAGGACACAGTCTCGAGCTGTGCCAGGGGAGGTTCAGGCTGGAGGTGAGGAGAAAGTTCTTCCCAGCAAGAGAGATTGGCCACTGGGATGTGCTGCCCAGGGAGGTGGTGGAGTCCCCATCCCTGGAGGTGTTCCAGAGGGGTTTGGATGTGGCACTTGGTGCCATGGTCTAGTCATGAGGTCTGTGGTGCCAGGTTGGACTCGATGATCTTTGAGGTCTCTTCTAGCCTTGGTGATACTGTGAGACTGTGATGTGCCTGGTCCTGACCTTAAAACTCACCTGGTCCTCACCTCTGCCAGGTACAGACCACCCCAACACAGCAAGGTGCTGTCAGCTAAGGGTTGTTCTACTCCATCACCAAGGAGGGCAAAGGCACAGCAAGTCAGAGCTGTTGCAATGGTGCTGGAGCCATCCAGCACCACACAGGGACAGAGCCAAGCCCTGCAGCCATAAATGTGCAGTGTGAGGCTCTGGACAGCACTGCCTCAGTTCAGGCTGGGGCTGGAAGGTGCAGTGAGATCCTGCCTCGGGCAAAGCATGACAGGATGAAAGGAAACAGCCTCCAGTCATGTCAGGGGAGGTTCAGGTTGGATATTAAGAACAGTTTCTTCCCAGCAAGGGCTCTCAGGCACTGTTCCAGGCTGCCCAGGGGGTGGTGGAGTCCCCAGCACTGGAGGTATTTACAGGAGGTGTGGAGGTGGTGCTGAGGGAGGTGGTGCTGAGGGAGGTGGTGCTGAGGGAGGTGGTGCTGAGGGAGGTGGTGCAGTGGCAGTGGCTCAGCAGCAGTATTGGGGTTGTGAGCTCTGGGTGAGTGCTTGGACTTGGTGGCCTCAGAGGTCTCTTTCAACCTCAACAGCTCCATGGTTCTATAGTTCTATGACTCCTTATTAGCAGCCCTTGATGATGACCCTTGAGGGTTATCATAACCACAGCAGTGCCACAGCTGGCAGCAAGTCACCCTGCCCAGAGATGCAGCATGGGGCACCTCATCTGCTCACCTTTGGCTGTACCAGGCTGGCTGTGGATCTGAGCCTGGGTTGTGGGTGCCTGCTGCTGAATGCCAACCTCATGAAGTTCAATAAGAGCAAGGGCAGGGTCCTGCATCTGGGTCGAGGCAATCCCAGGCACAAATACAGGCTGGGCAGGGACTGGCTGGAAAGCAGCCCTGAGGAGAGAGCCTTGGGGGTGCTGGGGGAGGAGAAGCTCACCAGGAGCTCTCAGTGTGCACTTGCAGCCCAGAAAGCCAACCAGAGCCTGGGCTGCAGCAGGAGAAGTGTGGCCAGCAGGGCAAGGGAGTTGATCCTCCCCCTCTGCTCAGCTCTGCTGAGACCCCACCTGGAGTACTGCCTCCAGTTCTGGAGCCCCTAGCACAAGAGGGATGTGGAGGTGCTGGAATGTGTCCAGAGCAGGGCCAGGAGGATGAGCAGAGGGCTGGAGCACCTCTCCTGTGAGGACAGACTGAAGGAGTTGGGGCTGTACAGTCTGGAGAAGAGAAGGCTCCCAGGTGACCTCATTGTGGCCTTCCAGGATCTGAAGGGGGCTGCAGGAAGGCTGGGGAGGGACTGCTCAGGATCTCAGGGAGTGATAGGACTAGGGGGGATGGAATGAAGCTGGAGGTGGGGAGGAAGTTCTTCCCCATGAGAGTGGTGAAGCCCTGGAATGGGTTGTCCAGGGAGGTGGTCGAGGCCCTGTCCCTGGAGGTGTTTAAGGCCAGGCTGGATGAGGCTCTGGCCAGGCTGATCTAGTGTGGGGTGTCCCTGCCCATGGCAGGGGGGTTGGGACTGGCTGATCCTTGTGGTCCCTTCCAACCCTGAATGAAACTATGAAACTATAATGCTGCAGAGGAGCCATCAGCCTCCAGAAGAGTGGCAGGAGCCCAGGGGCTAGAGGTGGATAGCAGCGAGGGTAGGCTCTGCAGCACCAAGCTTTGGCACTTCCCTGTGCACCACAGGCAGCAGGAATGTGTACAGCAGGGAAAGGAGCTGGGACCCTGTTGTCACACCCCAAAACACACTGCCTCTGGAAGCTCTCTGCTGTTAGGCTCTAACTCAGCAGAGCAAAACTAGAAGGGGGTAGATTCAGTTTGGATGTCAGGAAGAAGTTCTTCACCATGAGGGTGGTGAGGGACTGGCTCAGGTTGCCCAGGGAGGTGGTGGAAGGTGCCCAGAGAAGGGCCACGAGGATGAGCAGAGGGCTGGAGCTGCTCTGCTCTGGAGACAGATTGAGGGAGTCTGGAGAGCAGAAGGCTCCCAGGAAACCTTACTGTGGCCTTCCAGGATCTGAAGGGGGCTATGAGAAAGCTGGGGAAGGACTTAGATCACAGAATCACCAAGGTTGGAAGAGACCTCAAAGATCATCAAGTCCAACCTGGCACCACAGACCTCATGACAAAACCATGGCACCAAGTGCCACATCCAATCCCCTCTTGAACACCTCCAGGGATGGGGACTCCACCACCTCCCTGGGCAGCACATCCCAGTGGCCAACAACTCTCTCTGGGAAGAACTTTCTCCTCACCTCGAGTCTAAATTTCCCCTGGCACAGCTTGAGACTGTGTCCTCTTGTTCTGCTGCTGGCTGCCTGGGAGCAGAGCCCAACCCCCACCTGGCTCCAACCTCCCTTCAGGGAGTTGCAGAGAGCAAGAAGGTCTCCCCTGAGCCTCCTCTTCTCCAGGCTAAGCAACCCCAGCTCCCTCAGCCTCTCCTCACAGGGCTGTGCTCCAGACCCCTCCCCAGCTTTGTTGCCCTTCTCTGGACACCTTCAAGTCTCTCAATGTCCTTCTTGACCTGAGGAGCCCAGAGCTGGACACAGGACTCAAAAGTTACCTGTGTGCTTTGCAGCCTCTTCCTCAAGAGGAGCTATTGGCTGTGTGCTGAGGCATGACCCACAGCACCTCCTCAGTGGTCATCTCATTGAGAGGGACCTTTCTCATCCCTCCTACAGCATCAGGGCTGAACAGTGGCACTGTGCCCACCAGCTTTAGCTGAGCCAGCAGGAGGGATATCTGTGGGAACCACAGAGGGCACAGGGTAGGGCAGGAAGGGTAACCAACACCTTGGGGCATCCTGAGGACCTCAGTAAAATATGGAGGCAATGCTTGAGGGAAGAACATTTCCTTACACAGAAGAGCCTCAGAAAGACCTGCCTGGAAGTCAGGCTTGAGCTTGAGCCCCAGAAGAGAGGCAGATGTCTTCAGCAAGGATGCTCTTGTGCTTGGTCTTCCTGGTCTAGCTTCCCTCCCAGTGCCACATCATCTAGTTGGTTGGGTTCTACATTTAGGAAGGAGGGTGCCAAGAAAAAGGCAAGATGAGAATGAGATGATAGGTGAGATGGGATGGGATGGGATGGGATGGGATGGGATGGGATGGGATGGGATGGGATGGGATGGGATGGAAGGGATGGGATGGGATGGGATGGGATGGGATGGGATGGGATGGGATGGGATGGGATGGGATGAGAGATGAGAGATGAGATGAGATGAGATGAGATGAGATGAGATGAGATGAGATGAGATGAGATGAGATGAGATGAGATGAGATGAGATGAGATGAGATGAGATGAGATGAGATGAGATGAGATGAGGAAATGGACTTAAGCTGTGCAAGGGAAGGGTTAGGCTGGAGATGAGGAACAATTTCTTTGCTGCAAGAGTGATCAAGGACTGGAACATGCTGCCCAGAGAGGTGGTGGAGTCCCCACCTCTGGAGATGTTCAAGAACCATGTCACCATGGCACTTGGGGCCATGGTTTGGTGGCCATGGTGGGGTTGGGTTGCTGGTTGGACTGGATGCTCCTGGAAGGCTTTTCCAGCCCAAACCATTCCATGGTTCCATAAACCAAGCCTGTCTGCTGGCTGGCTCTGAACAAAACCTGCAGCTGAGGCTCTGCAGCTCTTCACAGGGCCATCCCCATCCCTTGGGGGCTGTGTGTGGAGATGAGAAGGGTTTGTCACATGGCAATTAGCTGCAACAAGTCCCCAGAACCCTCCGAGGCCGCCGCTCGCTGCCTCTGGCCCTTGCAATAAACTCTCTGCCTCTCTCCATCTCCAGGGGCAGCTGTTCCTGATTTCTGGACATGTTTCCTTTCTGCTAATTAATCAGCTCCAAATGTCTCTGCATGGCCTGCCTGAGCATGAGGCCAGAAACACGATGTCAGGGCAGGGTCTCCCAGAGCTGCTCATGCTGGGTGTGCCCTGCACGGCCACCTCTGTGGCCCCCCCACGGCTCCACGTAGCCAGGCCCAGCATTGCACCTCACATCCTGGGTTCAGTTTTGAGGCAACCACTCCAAGAAACACATTGAGGAGCTGGAGCTTGTCCAGAGAAGGGCAACAGAGCTGGGGAAGGGTCTGGAGAAGAGGGCTGGGGAGGAGCAGCTGAGGGAGCTGGGGGTGTTGAGCCTGGAGCAGAGGAGGCTGAGGGAGACCTCATTGCTCTCTGCAGCTCCCTGAGAGGAGGTTGCAGTGAGGTGGGGGTTGGTCTCTTCTCCCTAGTCTCAGGTGATAGGAGAGGCAATGGCCTGAAACTGTGCCAGGGGAGGGTTAGGTTGGAGAGGAGGAAAAATGTCTTTGCTGGGAGAGTGGTCAAGGCCTGGCAGAGGCTGCCCAGGGAGGTGGTGGAGTCCCCATGCCTGGAGGGGTTGCAGAGCCCTGTGGCTATGGCAGCTGGGGCCAGGGTTTGGTGGCCATGGGGGGGTTGGGTTGCTGGTTGGACTGGATGCTCTGGGAGGGCTTTTCCAACCCAAACCATTCTATGAGCCTATGATTGCCCCAGGGCCAGGGCTCCAGCAGCTCTGGTGGATGGAGCTGCTGCTGCTGCTGCTGCTCAGCCTGCTGTGCTGAGTCCTGCCTCCAGCATCCCACGGAGGCAGGCAAGCAGCAGCCCCCTCAGCAGGTGTAACTGCAATGCACCTCCAGGCACAGCTGGGGCTTAAGTCTCAAGGGGGGAAAAAGGTTTCAGAAGACAAAAAGCAAAGCAAACTGTGGCTGAAGCCCTGTGCAGAGCAGGCCACACCAGGGTCAGCTTGACTTAGCCACAGCTGACATGTCCTGAGCAGGGCCACCTGCACCGGGCCAGCCATGGGGGGGTCACAGATGAGGCACTCATGCTGCAGACCTCCCAGTCCCAAGCAGAGGCACTGACACCAGAGGTGCTGCCAACATGCCTGGGCTCTGCTGCCTCAGCTCGTGGTCAGCCTCCCTTCCTCTTGGAGAAGCTGGAAGCAACCAAATTTTGCCTTTTATGGCCTTGGATGTGACTTGCACAGGGAAGGTGCTCCAAGGCCGCCTGTGCCAGGACCTTCACAACGCTTCCCAGCAGCAAAATGAAGCAAAAGGAGGGGAAGCTCTTTGATCTTTATGGGCCTGACACATCGAGCCAAGGAAGCAGGGAGAACAAAGCTGCACTTCCCAGCCAGGTTTGCAGCCCTTGCTCCTGGCCGTGGCCTCAGAAAGCAGCACCAAGCTGCTTCTGCCTGCAGGGGAGGTCCTGCTGCAGCCCGGCTGACCACAGAGGGGTGCTGGGCATCAGAGCTCTGACCTCCACTCTGCTGCTTGCTCCAAGGCTTTGTTTCCATGAGACAAAATGAACACCTCCTGGTGAGCCTCTTGGAGGTGTCAGGGTGCAAAGCAGGACTAAGTGTGAGGGGCTCTGGAGGAAACACAACATGCTGCCTGTCCTTCAGTCCCTCCTGAACCAGAAGGGCCACCTGG
Organism: Melanerpes formicivorus; assembly: GCF_026170545.1. Classification (NCBI taxonomy): domain Eukaryota; kingdom Metazoa; phylum Chordata; class Aves; order Piciformes; family Picidae; genus Melanerpes; species Melanerpes formicivorus. The sequence goes on along the minus strand of NW_027142366.1, from coordinate 17,558,063 downwards.
GAAATTCAAACTGGTTGCTGGATGGTCCCAAGGAGGATTCTGGAGGTGCATTCATCAAACCCCCATCTCCCACAACGATCAGCAGTGGCCAGCCCCCAGGAAGGGGAAGGTTGCAATCCCCAGCCTGATAGCCTGCTCCAGAGGCGCTGAGTCCTTGGTGCAAGGCTGGAAAATGTGAAGTCCCCTGTGTTTCTGCAGGGAGTACCACTCCCTACTGCAGCAGGAGCAGGGAGGGGATTGTCCCCTTGTACTCAGCTCTGGGGAGGCCACACCTCGAGTGTTGTGTCCAGTTTTGGGCACCTCAATACAAGAGAGATGTGGAGGGGCTGGAGGGAGTGCAGAGGAGGGCAAGGAAGCTGGGGAAGGGCCTGGAGAATAAATCTGATGAGGAGCAACTGAAAGAGCTGGGGATGGTTAGTGTGAGACAGAGGAGGCTGAGGGAGACCTCACTGCTGCCTACAACTACCTGAAAGGACCTTGTGGAGAGGTTGGTGCTGCTCTCACAGGTAATTAATGATAGAATAAGAGGGAATGGACTCAAAGCTGCAACTGGGGAGGTTTAGACTGGACATTAGGAAACATCTTTTCTCAGCCAGAGTGGTCAGGGATTAGAATGTGCTGCCCAGGGAGGTGGTGGAATCCCCAACCCTGGATGTGTTTAAAGGTGGTGCTTGGGGATAGGGTTTAGGGGTGACCCCTGTAGGACTTGGTGATCCTGAGGGTCTTTTCCAACTTGAATGTTTCTGTGCTTCTGTGGAAGGGCTGTGGACAGGCAGGACTGGCCCCATGGCAGGAATCCAGGTCCTTCTGTAGGGTCCCAGATGCCCTGCTGCAGTTGTGTCAGGCCTGCAGTGTTGGCATGGAAATGGGGTGGTAATTGGGGTCAAATGAGGCTTCCAGCAGCCCCCTGCCTCCAGGCCTGCTGGGGGTGTGCAGGGTCTTCCTGGAAGAGCAGAGACAGCAGCAAGCCAGATCTAAAATAACATCCAGAGCAACACAGGCAGGCCTGGGTTGGTTGGGCTGGCCAAGTTGGGAGAGCCAAGTCTTGCTTCTGCTGGGGCAGTGGTGATTGCCATCCCACCTCATGCCTGAAGCCACAGGGGTGCAATCCCCTGAGAAAAATGTTCCTTCTCATTCAGCTCCCAGAGGCTTCATGGTACAAGGATGCTGCTCCTTGAGCTGCTGAAGGAAGAGCAGACACATGGGAGAATTCAAACACCTTCCATCCCTTGTGCCACTGCATCTCTCAGACCACCCGAGGCAAGCAAAGGCTCCAGTCCACCTCCAGCAGGCCTGCATGCAGCAGACATGGCCAAGGAGCCTGAGCCTCAGCAGGGCATACAACACAGGGGCTGCAAGCTCCAAAGCCTCCCTAGAAACCACCCCACGTGGAAAGCTGGATGGAGAGGACCTGGCAGCTACAGCAACAGGGCAAACAGCTCACTGGAGCCATCCAGCAGAAGCTCTGGGCTCTCCTTCTGCTCGTGGCACTGCCCTGCTGAGCTCCCCCTCACCAGCAGCGAGCTGCACCCAGCAGCAGCAGACCCTCCAGCCCAGAGCATGCCCTGGCCCCATGCCCTGTGCCACCCCAGGCTGCTGCCAGCTTTGCTCCATTTTCAGGGCCTCCAGCAGCAGAGGGATTTGTTTGTGCCAACCCAGTTGCTCAACAGGATATGAGCTGCCTGGGCAGCAGACGCCCAGCACACAAACCTCTGCCAAAGGGCTGGCACCCTGTGGGCACACAGCTGCCAGTGCCACTCCCCCGGGGCTGTGCAAACCCTCCACCGGCTCCTCGGCTGGGAGCATGAAGAGCCCTCATCTTCCCCAGGAGATGAAAGGAGTGATTCAAAGCCGTGCTGAGCGGCTCCCACACTGATGCCCAGGGAGTGCCCGCGCAGCCGGGGCCCCAGGGGGTGCGTGGCAGCAGTGGCAGCCGCAGGGCAGCCTGCGAGGTGGGGGCAGGGGGCAGGCAGAGTGTGACCAGCAGCAGACCTCTGAAATCCTGGCTGTTGCCAGCCCTTCCCTGCACACCGGAGGGAATGAAGGAGCCCCGGCCGGAGGTGGGGGGCGGCTGATGAATGAGGTGATAAAAACCGCTGCAGATGGCTCCAAAGGCTGCACCGCCTTTGGGGGGCATAGACAAAACACAGAGGTGAAGCCCAGATGTTTAACGTCAGCATCTGGATGTGATTCCTAAACAGAGAGCCTCACATCTGACCATTCTGCCTGAAAATGAATGGTTTGTTTGACCTTCCCAGTAACCCACCCCGATATTTTCTGGGTCTCTCCTAGACACGTGGCAGCTGCTCCCTCCTTGATGGGACCAGCCGAGCACAGGAGGCAGCACCGCGGGCACGGAGGCAGCTGGGGGGCACCTGGGACCCGGCAGCAGGGGATGAGGGGCAGGGCACAGCTCAGAGCAGTGCTGAAACCCCGGAGGAAAGCCCAGCAGGGAGGGCAATGTCCTCTGCACCGCACCCGCCCTGCTTCGAGCTCCTGCTCAGCACCTTAGCAGCAGGACACCTTTTGGAGGAGACGTGGAGGGCGAGAGCCTGGGTCATGCCCTCCACCAAAGCTGCTCCTGCCCAAAAGTCTTGTGGGAGTGGAGCAGGATGGTGCCACGGAGAGGGCCTGCTCTGCAATGATGTCCTGCCTTCAGCAGGTGCTAGCCCCACCGGAGACCCACCAGGGCATCCCTTAGCTGACCTGGGCAGGCTGGGACTTGGCACAGCCCGAGGCTGCTCACCAGGGCAGCATCACCTCACCAGCAGCAGGTGGTCTCTGAGCTGAGAAGGAACCAACCTGCTCGGCGCCTTGGGAGGGCTGGAGCAGCCTGCTCGGGGAGCCAGGCCCCCAGGCCAGGCTGAGGCCAGGCAGTGCCCTTCGGAGGAGATATCTAATCTGGGATCAGAGGCGGCACACGCCAGAGGATCCAGCGGGCTCCTGCTAAGCGGGCCCTGGGCGGTGGTGAAGCTGACAATGAAGATAGTGATTAGTGATGACGGGCGGTGCCAATTAAGGCTAAGCTGCCTAATGGCCAAGTCTGGGGGCAGTGCCTGTGAGTGATGGTGACAAGTGATGGCAGCTGGAGGAGACCGCAGTGACCACAGGGATGCAAGACAATGCCGGCGGGCGGCGGCGGGCGGGTGGTGACACAGTGATCTGTGGCTGGGGCCGTTTGTAACCCTGCCGACGCAGCTGGCACCCAGCCTGCCGCAGCCCTGCGCCTCTCCTCAGGGATCAGATGGGCAGCACCGCGGGCAAGGCCTCTCCGTGGCTTCCTGTGGGCCGCAAAGGAGCGGTGGCAGGGTTGGATGTGGCACGTCGGCAGCCCACGCCTTGCTCTGCCCCAGCTCGGCTCCACCGGCAGCCTCGACTCAGCAAGAGGAGGGCAGAGCCAGCAGGGTGCTGGAGGGGGGTGTTGGACCCCAGTGCAGTAGGGCAAGGAGCCCAGGGTCCTGCTGAGCCCTGCCAACCAGGTGCCCACCTACCCTGGCACAGCTCCTTTGTTGCCCAGTCTCCTGGAGAGGAAGCAGCCCCTTGCCAGCTCCTGAACAGAGCCCCACAAGCCAAGGGCAAGGAGCTGGTGCAGCCAGGGTGGTGGCACAGCCAGCCCATGGGGGCACTGGGTGCTCCATGGGCACTCTTAGCCCTGCCTGGCCCTGTCACCTCCCATGCTCCTTGAAGCATCAGGCATCAGCAGGCAGGAGGGACAGAGATGCCCTAGTCAGCAGAAATAGAGTGGCAGTGCTGGGGTGGGCAGCACATGAAGCCAGGCTGGCCCTGGGGGACCTGGGTGACACATCACAGGGGGGAGGAGAGGTGGCTGGGCAGGACAAGAGAGGCCACACAAAGCCAGGCTGGCCCTGGGGGACCTGGGTGACACGTCACAGGGGGGAGGAGAGGAAGCTGGCCAGGAGGAGAGAGGCCACACAAAGCCAGGCTGGCCCTGGGGAACCTGGGTGACATGTCACAGGGGGGAGGAGAGGAGGCTGGGCAGGACAAGAAAGGCCACACAAAGCCAGGCTGGCCCTGGGGGACCTGGGTGACACGTCACAGGGGGCAGGAGAGGAGGCTGGCCAGGACGAGGGAGGCCACACAAAGCCAGGCTGGCCCTGGGGGACCTGGGTGACATGTCACAGGGGGGAGGAGAGGAGGCTGGCCAGGAGGAGAGAGGCCACACAAAGCCAGGCTGGCCCTGGGGGACCTGGGTGACATGTCACAGGGGGGAGGAGAGGAGGCTGGCCAGGAGGAGAGAGGCCACACAAAGCCAGGCTGGCCCTGGGGAACCTGGGTGACATGTCACAGGGGGGAGGAGAGGAGGCTGGGCAGGACAAGAAAGGCCACACAAAGCCAGGCTGGCCCTGGGGGACCTGGGTGACACGTCACAGGGGGCAGGAGAGGAGGCTGGGCAGGCTGGCCACACAAAGCAGGCGCCACTCAGAGCAATGTGTTAACTGTCACCCAGCCTGGCAGCAGGATGAGGGCCAGCACCTCGTGCCCATCAGATTTAGTCTCTGCCTGAGGTTAAAGCAGGGCTCTGGTCCAAACAGAGCTGGTGCACATCAGCCAAAGGCTGCCCAAGTATGAGCACAACATCCCTAGCACTGGTAGGGTGCAAGCAAGCTTCTGGACTGCTGGTTAGACATCAGGAGGAAGCTCCTCACAGTGAGGGTGGTGAGACCCTGGAGCAGGTTGCCCAGGGAGGTGGTGGAGGCTCCACTCCTGAAACACTCAAGGTCAAACTTGATGGGACCCTGGGCAGCCTGATCCAGGGGGGTTGGACAAGATGACCTCCAAGGGTCCCTTCCTGTTTGATGCATTCTGTGATTCTGACCCTGTGTAAAGGCTGAAGCCCTGCAGCCTGTGAGTGCTCACCAAGGCTGCCAGGCTGGGCTGGGTTGTGGCATCTCCCTGGGATGGGTCCCCTCCCACCAGGAGTTGGATGTGAGCTCTCATACCAGCCTCGCTCTCCAGTGCCTTGGGGTTCTGCCCACCTCTGCCCAAACTCTTCCCTGGCAGGGCTGCCCTGCCCACACTGCTGCAGGCCATGGCACAGCTGCGGCACCAGGCACTGTTCATGGCACTTGCTTCTCCACCACGATCCAAGAGATGCAGCTGATGGAGCTGGGAGTACCCTGGTGCTGCCATGAGGACATGGCTGCAGCCCAGGTGGGGAAAGCTCAAACACATCCAGAGAAGGGCAACAAAGCTGGGGAGGGGTCTGAAGCACAGCCCTGTGAGGAGAAGCTGAAGGAGCTGGGGTTGCTTAGCCTGGAGAAGAGGAGGCTCAGGGGTGACCTTATTGCTCTCTACAACTCCCTGAAGGGAGGGTGGAGCCAGGTGGGGGTTGGGCTCTTTTCCCAGGCAGCACCCAGCAGCAGAACAAGAGGACACAGTCTCAAGCTGTGCCAGGGGAGGTTCAGGCTGGAGGTGAGGAAGAAGTTCTTCATAGAAAGAGAGATTGGCCACTGGGATGTGCTGCCCAGGGAGGTGGTGGAGTCCCCATCTCTGGAGGTGTTTAAAAAGAGCCTGGATGAGGCCCTTGGTGCCATGGTTTAGCTGATCAGATGGTGCTGGGTGTTAGGTTGGACTCGATGACCTCAAAGGTCTTTTCCAACCTGGTTACTTCTGAAAGGTCAGAGGGAGCAGGCTGGCACCTGGGGACTTGGCAATGAGGTCAGCAGTGGTGTACAAGCCCAGAGCCATCCTGGCAGCCCATGGCACAGTCCTGGCAGGAAGTCCTGGTGAAGGATGTGAGCAGCATTGGCAGCCCCCACAGCACCCTGTCCAGAGGAGGCCCAGATCCCTTAGTCTCCAGGCTCAGGATGCTCCACACTGGCAACAGCAGAGCTGGGCAGGGTGGCTGGCAGCAGGGTGGCTGGCAGCAGGGGGGCTGGCAGCAGGGGGGCTGGCAGCATGGCGCCACCCAGAGCAGGCATCTCCAGAGGGGTGCACCGCACGGGAGAGGGCTCAGCAGGCTGCCCCTCGCTCTCAGCCCCCTCACTCTGATCTTATCAGCAGCCTCACGACTCGGCCAGGGTTTTGTCTGGCCTTGGCTCTGGTTTTGATTTGGGGGCTGGTGCTGGGCTGAGCGCCGCGGGGCTGGCTCGGCACGCACGGCAGCACACACGCACAGGCGGCCCTGCCAGACTCAGCCACACGTTTGCTCAAGCCCTCTTGGAAATCCCTGGCTCCAGGCCAGCCTTGCTTCTCCTCCATGCATTTGGTGCAGTCCAGTATTTATAGTTTACTTAAAATAAATGGCTCCTTATGTTTCCCACTTCCTGCTCCCAAGGGGAGGGTCTCGTGGGGTTGCTGTCTGTCTTCTTCTCTCTCTTTCCTCAACCTTTTGCTGGTTTATTCCTTTTCCATAAACATTTCTGCAGCAGATCCTACATTTGCCTTGCCCCAGGTTCCTTTGCTGGCTCAGTCTGGAGCAGATCACGCAGTGGAGAGACAGATGTAGAGCAAAACGCCGCAGGAGGCGGCAGGATGGCCTCCAGGACACGGGAGGCGAGAATAGAAGCAGCACTGGGATGAGAGGGTGCAGCACCCAGCCCCATGGCTGCAGCAGGGGAAGGAAGAGGGGACAGCAGTCCCCATGCCCAGTCTTGCCCTGCTTGGAATATGGGCACGAGGCTCTCACCTTTTAGGAGCAGATGTTGGTCAGTTAGAGGGCAGAAGGGCTCTGCAGAGGGACCTCGACCGACTGGACAGATGGGCAGAGGCCAACAGGATGGCATTCAACAAGTCCAAGTGCCAGGGGCTGCACTTTGGCCACACCAACCCCATGCAGAGCTACAGGCTGGGGTCAGAGTGGCTGAGAGCTGCCAAACAGAGAGGGACCTGGGGGTGCTGATTGACAGCTGCCTGAACATGAGCCAGCAGTGTGCCCAGGGGGCCAAGAGGGCCAATGGCATCCTGGCCTGCATCAGGAAGAGTGTGGCCAGCAGGAGCAGGGAAGTCCTTGTGCCCCTGTAATCTGCATTGCTTAGGCCACACCTTGAGTCCTGTGTCCAGTTCTGGGCCCCTCGGTTTAAGAAGGACATTGAGAGACTTGAAGGTGTCCAGAGAAGGGCAACAAAGCTGGGGAGGGGTCTGGGGCACAGCCCTGTGAGGAGAGGCTGAGGGAGCTGGGGTTGCTTAGCCTGGAGAAGAGGAGGCTCAGGGGAGACCTTCTTGCTCTCTGCAACTCCCTGAAGGGTGGTTGTAGCCAGGTGGGGGTTGGGCTCTTCTCCCAGGCAGCCAGCAGCAGAACAAGAGGACACAGTCTCAAGCTGTGCCAGGGGAGGTTTAGACTCGAGGTGAGGAGAAAGTTCTTCCCAAAGAGAGTTGTTGGCCACTGGAATGTGCTGCCCAGGGAGGTGGTGGAGTCCCCATCCCTGGAGGTGTTCAGGAGGGGATTGGATGTGGCACTTGGTGCCATGGTCTAGCCATGAGGTCTGTGGTGCCAGGTTGGACTTGATGATCCTCGAGGTCCTTTCCAACCTAAGTTATCCTGTGAGACTGTGATACCTGCAACCCCCAACTCCAGGAGGGACCCTGCCCAGAGAGTAGTGCCAGGTGATGGAGCCTCGTGAAGGTCTCTTCTCCCACTCAGGTCAGCTCTGAGCAGGCTGCTCCAAGGGCAGAGATTCCCATCACTCCCCAGTATCTGAGCACCCTCACAGTGGCCTCATGGTTTTTCTTTTCATTCCAGGGACTTTCCCTTTTTCTAGCTCCTGCTGCTGCCTCTGACAGCCTCAGTGCATCTGCAAGAAGCCCCAGCTCCATCTTCCCTGCAGCCTCCCGTTTGCTTTAGGGTGACCAAATGCAGCCAAGGCAACACAAATCCTTTATGGAGGGTGAAAACCTCCCAGGAACCTCAGCTGCTCAGCAGGGTAGGTCTGGAGGGGCCAGAGAGGGCGACCCAGGACAGCCCCTGGGTGAGGAGCAGTCCCCAGGCAGCTCCCTGTTGCTTTGCATCATCTCAGGGTGCAAGAGGCAGGGAGGTTGCTGGAGCATCCCTGCAGACAGCAGGAGGACAGAGGGATTAAGGCAATGTTTGTGTGGCCTTTCCCACTCAGCAGCCTCTTGGCAGCTCCTTCCATCCCTGGGGCTGACCCAGCCCCATTTGTTTTGGAAGAGCCATTTGCTTTCTGACCCTCTGCTGGGAAGGCAACATTTTCACTGTGAAAATCATCTTCCCTTCTTCTTTCAGGCCCTGGGGCTCCATTTGGCCCTGTCTCCCCAGGGGCAGCTCACCTGCACACACACAGGGAGCTCACATCCTGTGGTATCTGAGCAGGATGCTGTAGCCCCATTGAAACACCTGCCCACATGAGGTACCTCCAGACACATGTGTGTGATGCACTTCCTCTCCTCTCTCTTCCTGCCCTCTGCTCCAGCTCCATGCAACTCCCCCCCAAGGATCATTTGCCTTCCACACCCTGTTAATCATTCCCCAGCACATGAGCCCAGCAGCCCCCCAGTGCTGGGCTGGGGGGGACAGCAGTGCCAGAGGGAAGTGGGAAATTGCTGTCTACAGCTACCTGAAGGGAGGTTGGAGCCAGCTGGGGGTTGGGCTCTGCTCCCAGGCACCCAGCACCAGAACAAGAGGACACAGTCTCAAGCTGTGCCAGGGGAGGTTCGGGCTGGATGTTAGGAAGAAGTTCTTCCCAGCAAGAGAGATTGGCCACTGGGATGTGCTGCCCAGGGAGGTGGTGGAGTCCCCATCCCTGGAGGTGTTTAGGAAGAGCCTGGATGAGGCCCTTGCTGCCATGGTTTAGTTGATCAGATGGTGCTGAGGGATAGGTTGGACTTGATGATCTCAAAGGTCTTTTCCAATCTGGTTAATTCTATTCTATTCTAAAAGGCCAAGGGATGCCTCCCCCTCACCCCCCTCAAAGAGGAAACCCTCCCCAGATCTGCTCCTGCAGGCAAAAGCACAATGGGCTGGATGGAGCTGCCTCTGCAAGGGGCTCTAAGCTGGCAGCAGGGCCACCAGCAGCCATGCCCTTGGCACTGCTGCCCACCCAGCACCCCCCAGGCAGCTCTGCTCACCATGTCTCTGCTTGCCCTGGCACAGCCCTGGCTGGCTACTGAAAGCCTTCAGATCTCAGGATGAAATGTCATCAGAGCAAAGGGGGCTGGCCTGAACTCAGCTCCAGGGCTGGGAGATGACTTAGGCTCCTGGGTGCAAAGTTGCATAAGGCTGAGGGTTATCCCTGCCCAGCTTATCCTAGAGCAGGCAGGAGGCCCTGGGGATGGACAGCCACTGGAGCCTGCTAGAGAAGCAGCTTCTGGCAGCAAACCCAGACCCAGAGAGGAGCACAGCAATGGCCAAGTGTTATCCAGTGTTTCTGGGCACAGGTCCTAGGGCTCACGATGGAGGGGAGCAGCACAGCATCCAAATGGCTGCACTGGGCAAATCCCAAGCCCCACAGCAAACCAGCTCCAGTGCCACACCCAGGAGCTCAAACAAGCTGAGGTGCCTTTCTCCTGGTCTTCACTCAGCTCCTGGTCTTTGCCCAGCCCTCACCCTCCTCCCATTAGCACACCCCTCCTCAGCAGGGTCCCTGGGGTGGGGCAATGCCATCATCCCATGGCAAGCATCAGGACCCAGAGAGACTGAACCTCCTCAGCTCCAAGACCCTGCACAGGACAGGATCTGGGAGTCCCACAGGAGCGGAGAGCAGGGCTGTGGGAGCCAGCTGACAAATAACTGCCCAGACCCCCCAGCCACTGGGCTCTCCTGCAGCACACTGACAGCTCTCCAGCTACTGGCCCAGCAGCCCACATCAGCTGGAGCCAAGCAACACCCCACAGGGCTGTGGAGCCAGCAGAACATCTGGCTGCCCTGGGCAGCCTCACAGGAGCATGCCAGGAGCAGACCAGTCACCCTCATACCCTGGGAAGTGTCCTCCACCCATGAACCACGGCACTCCCAGTGGGCCCCCAGGGCCTGGCACAGCACTGCCCATTTCCCTGGGTCCTCGACCCTCGTGGTGATTTTTCTGATGGCACAAAGAGCCCTCAGAAAGGGTCCAGGGCATCCCATGCAGAGGGGAGCAGCAGCCAAGAGCCTGGGGCAGGCCACGAGGATGCTGAGGCATTCTGGAGCGAGGGGGCAGGCCAGCAGGACCTGGCAGCCGATGAGACAGGAGGACAATACAAGGGCCCCTTTGTGCTCCCGGCCCCCCCCCCCCGCCCCCCACCCTGCCCCATGCCACCGCGAGGATGGCATTCAGAGATTAATTGATGGCATTGAAGTGTGGCATGACTGTGCCAAGGCCTCCGAGGGCAGTGGCAGGGGGCCAGGGTGTGCGGCTGGAGGAGGAGCCCCTCGAGTGCTGTTCTGCCTACAGAGAAAGGGCAGCTCTTGGGCAGATCCAAGGCATGGAACCAGGCTCGAGAGATTGGCAGGGAAGGGCAGCAGTGCCCATCTTGCCAGCACCAGCAGCTGCAGGGTGACAATGCTGTCTCCCAGCCCACCGCAGCAGCACCTCGGCCAGGAGGTGCCAGAGCCGGCACTGCGCGGTGCCCATGGGTGTGCCAACCTCCTTCGGGTTCCACTGCAGTCCTGCCCCCCAGCTCCCGGCTCGGACGCAGGGCCGGGGGCTGAGCTGGCAGCGCAGTCGGTGCCGGCCCCTTCCCTGCCGCCGCAGCTGCGGCGCGTTTGCAGGTCCCGAGCTGGGAAGCACAACCACAGCAGGTGGCGAAGGTTGGTGGTGAAGCCAAGGTGAGGCTGTGAAGCCCCTCACGTCACCCTGGAGTGCAGGACAGGGTTGTCTCCAGCCTTCCCCTTCCTCTGCCCCAGCCCTCAAAGGCGGCAGGACCGTGACAGTGACAATGTCCCGACGCCGAGAGCAGGCAGGGGAGGCAGCAGAGCCCGGCCCTGGTTTCTGACCGCTGGCCAGGGTGGGAATGATCCTCCCGCTGGGGCTGCTGTGGCACAGGGCTGCCCGCGGCCAGCTGGAGCCCTCCCAGCTCCCTGCCGGCCTGGCAGCATTGTGAGCAAACCCCCTGCTGGGGCAGCGGAGCCGCGGGGCCCGCGGAGCACACTCAGGGCTCTGCGGTCAGCTGGTGACAGGGATGCCTTGCTGTTAATGAGCTGCAGAAGAGGATGAAGACATCTGCCCCTCCCTGCCCAGGCCTCCACAGCTACCTCTGCAGCTCCTCTGGCTGCTGAAGCAGCAGCAGGCTGACCCCAGCCCTCCTCTGCATCTCCTCACCCAAGCACCCAGCACCTCTGTGCCTGATGAAGGGAATGTGGGGTGCAGGTTGGGGTGCTGGGCCACAGGCAAACAGTTTGATCCTGGGAGCATGGAGGTCTGGTTACTGCAGGATGGAGGAGTCCATCCCCATCCCTACCTCACAGTGATGGCATCAGGATGGACCTCTGCCCTCTCCTGAGACCTTCACAGCTCCTTGCACTGCAGTGTCCCAGCCAAGCCTTCACCCAGCAAAGCCTGTGCCTCTCCAAGCCATGAGCAGTTTCCACAGGAGGAGGAGGCTGGGGAAGTTCCTTCCCCTGCACTGCCCAGCTGGCTGCAGGCAAGGCCAGGCTGGCTGTTCTGGGTGAGCAAGCCTGCAGCTGGCTGGGGGCAGGGAAAGGACTTGGGGGTGCTGGTGGAGGAGAAGCTGGGCATGAACCATCAGTGGGCACTGACAGCACAGAAGGTCAGTGGCAGCCTGGGCTGCATCCAAAGCAGCATGGCCAGAGAGAGAGAAAGGAGATCCTGCCCCGCTGCTCTGGGGAGACCTCACCTGCAGGGTTGTGTCCAGCTCTGGATCCCTCAATATATGAAGGACCTGGACCTGATGGAGAGGGTCCAGAGGAGGGCCACAAAAATGATCAGGGGGGTTGGAGCTCCTCTGCTACAAGGCTGAGGGAGCTGGGGGAGTTCAGCCTGGAGAAGAGAAGGCTAGTAGCAGCCTTCCAGTACCTGAAGGGGACTACAAGAAGGCTGCAGAGAGACTGTTTGCAAAGGCCTGCAGGGACAGGACCAGGCACAATGGCTTCAACTAGAGCAGAGCAGATTGAGATTGGATGTGAGGAACAAGTTCTGCACCAGGAGGCTGCTGGAACACTGCCACAGGTTTCCCAGGGAGGTGGCTGAGGCTCCATCCCTGGGGACATTCAAGGTGAGGCTGGGTAGGGCTCTGGACAACCTGATCTAGGATGTCCCTGCTGAGTGCAGGGGAGGTTGGGCTGGATGAGCTTTGGAGCTCCCTTCCAACCCAGAGCATTCTATGAAGCACAGCCTCTGCTGCTGCTCTGCCAGGCACTGCAGCAAACCCAGTGCCCAGCTCCTGGGCTGGACAAGGAGAGCAGCCCCAAGGCCCCAGCTTGTCACCAGTTTAATAGGCACAGCAGAAGGAAGTTTACAGATTTGGTTTGCTTCTCTAAATGGATTTGCATTTGGCATCTCTCTCAGCAAGGGCAATGCAAACAGACTTTGCTATCATATGCTATCATTTTACTCATAAAAACAGGCCACAGTTGCCAAATGCATCTGAGCATCTTCAAAGTGCCTTTGGATTAAAGAGGCCTTGCCAAATTTAAAGAGCATGTTCTTAGTTTAGACTGCATCAGCTGGGGAGGAGCACACCCACAGAGGCAGAGGATGCTGAGGGCGCCCAGGGTGTCCCTGCACACAGCCAGAGAATCATAGAACCATGGACTGGTAGAGGTTAGAAGGGATCTCTAGAGATCCAGTTCAACCTCCCCTATCAGAGCAGGATCACCCAGGGCAGGATCAGCCAGGGCAGACCACACAGGAACATGCCCAGGGGGGATTGGAAGCTCTCCACACAAGGAGACTCCACGACCTCTCTGGGCAGCCTGCTCCAGGCCTCCAGCAGCCTCACAGCAAAGAAGTTTCTCTGTGTGTTGGGGTGGAACTTGCTGGGTTCCAGCTTGCACCTCTTGTTCCTTGTCCTGTTGCTGGGCACCACCAAAGAGAGCCTGTCACCTTCCTCCTGCCCCCCACCTCTCAGACAGTTACAGACACTGTCTGTTCCCTCTCAGCCTTCTCTTCTCCATAGTGTCATAGAATGGTCAGGGTTGGAAGGGACCTCAAGGCTCAACCAGCTCCAACCCCCTGCCATGGCCAGGGACACCTCACACCACAGCAGCTTGCTCACAGCCACCTCCAGCCTGGCTGCAAACACCTCCAGGCAGGAGGCTTCCACCACCTCCCTGGGCAGCCTGTGCCAGGCTCTCACCACCCTCCTGGGCAACAACTTCTTCCTCACAGCCAACCTCAATCTCCCCACTTTTAGTTCTGCTCCATCTCCCCCAGTCCTATCCCTCCCTGACACCCTCCAAAGTCCCTCCCCAGCTTTCCTGGAGCCCCCTGCAGATCCTGGAAGGCCACAAGGAGGTCTCCTGGGAGCCTTCTCCTCTCCAGCCTGCACAACCCCAACTCTCTCAGGCTGTGCTCAGAGCAGAGCAGCTCCAGCCCTCTGCTCCTCCTCCTGGCCCTGCTCTGGACACCTTCCAGCCCCTCCAGATCCTTCCTGGCACAGAGGCTCCAGAACTGGACCCAGAGCTGCAGCTGTGGTCTCAGCAGAGTGGAGCAGAGGGATGCATGGGATGCAGCTGAGCTGTTCATGCTGGTCAACAAAGATGAACTCTGGGCTCCCAGGGGCTGCTCATGAGCAGAGAAACAAAGAGCAAAGAAACAAGAGCAAAGAAATGTTCTCTGTCTATCCCAGAAGGCAACGTGTGGTGATGAAGGTATGGGAAGCCAGGCATCAGTGATACAAACAGGAGAGGAAGCCTGAGCAAGGTAGCTTAGGGTTGGACTCTGCTGGCAGAATCCCCTCCCTGGCCCTGCAGGCTCTCTCTCCAGACTATCTCTAGGTGCATGCAGCTGCAGGCTGCTCTATGTGTCTGGCCTTTGCTTCTTCAGCAGCTGCAGCCCTGGGCACGGAGCAGAGGTGCTGGGCCTGCTCCCTTGGCTGACAGCTGCCTGGGAGAGCCGCCGTCCCCCCGGGCCCGGGGAGCGGCGCCGCAGGAAGCCGCAGCTGGCCGTGCGCGCAGCGGCAGCGCAGCGCAGCGCAGCGAGCCGCCCGCCAGCACCGCGCTCCCATGGCTGCTCCCAGCTGCAGGAAAAGCTGCTGGCTGAGGTCACCTCGGGGATCGGCGGCCACCGAGGTGATTTCACAGCACGGAGATGAGAGCCCTCGGGTTTGGATCTGCAGCGGGGTGGGAGCCAGCAGCTTTCCAGCCTGGTGGCATCTCGCCCGGAGCGGCTGCCTGCAGCAAGACCCAAGCGAAGGACGCTGGCAGGCAGCAGCTGCCTGCTCCAGGGTTCAGCATGCCCATGGAGCTGTTGGCCAGAGTATTTGGGGCCCCACTTTTGGGGCAGAATGGGGGGCCAGCAGCTGGGATGGTTACTAAGCCTGTCCCTGCAGATTTCTGTCTCTGAGTGGCTGGTGCTGGCTACCAACACAAAGCAGTTGTGGAAAGGGATAAGGCTGATTGTTCCTGTGCCTCTCTGCCTAAACCTGCCTGCATACCTTCACACCACGTTGACACAGTCCCCGAGGCCTGGAGAGGCTCCCACATCCCAAGAGCCAGAGTTCAGAGAGGCGCTTTGGGGACCCCCAGCCTCCACTCAGCATGCAGAAGGACACAGCGGGACCAGACGTGTCCCTGCTGGCCGTGTCCCCTGGGCACACAGGACCTCAGTGCCACCTCCCTTCTGGAGATGCCCAAATCTCTCTGTGCTGAGGCTCCCAATCCCAGCCCCTCACAAAAGGGGCCTAAAGCTGGGAGAGGTGAATCACCCCCTTCCGTGCCCCAAGGGCAAGGCTGGTCAGGAATTTTCTGTCGCTGCAATTTTCCAGAGGGAAAATCCACTTGTACCCAGCTGCCCTTCTCAGCTCTGTGACCTTTAAGGCTGCCTGTCTGCTGGGAAAGCAGGAAACAAACAGATTTGTTTGCCTCAGTTTGATCCGACTCGAAATAGTTTTGGTCGTGGTCCTGGTCCAAAGTGTTTCATCTCAGATCAATCCCACATTAATCTGTAATTCCCTGGCAGGCTGCGCTGCCAGCAGCACTGTGGCTGGGATGCTGCTCCCTCCTGGGGCTCCACATGGGTCTCTGAGGCTGCTCCAAGCAGCCCCAGCCAGGCCCACACAGCTCAGCAGGATGGGTCTGCAGATGTTGTAGGTCCCCAGTTGTGAGCAGAGGGCTGTGACATCCTCCCTCACCACTGTCCCTGAGCAGCTCAGAGCCTGCATGGAGCCATGGAATGGTGCAGGTTGGAAGGGGCCTCCAGAGATCATCAGGTCCAACCCCCATAGGGCAGCTCACACAGGAACACATTCATGTGGGGCTTGAAAGTCTCCAGAGAAGGAGACTCCACAACCCCCCTGGGCAGCCTGCTCCAGGCCTCCAGCACCCTCACACCAAACAACTTTCTCCTCCTGTTGAGTTGGAGCTTCCTGGGTTCCACTTTGTGTCCATTGCCTCTTGTCCTGTCACAGGACACCACTGAGGAGACCCTGGCCCCTTCTTGACCCCAACCCCTCAGGCATCTGTAGACATTCCTAAGATCCCCTCTCAGCCTTCTCTTCTCCAGGCTAACCAGCCCCAGGGCTCTCAGCCTCTCCTCATCACACAGCTGTTCCAGTCCCTTCAGCATCCTCATAGCCTCCACTGGACTCTCTCCAGCAGATCCCTGTCCCTCTTGACCTGGGGAGCCCAGAACTGGACACAGTGCTCCAGATGTGGTCTCACCAGGGCAGAGTAGAGGGGAGGAGAACCTACTGGCTCCCAGGACACCATTGGCCTCTGAGCCATGAGGGTACATTGCTGTCCCATGCATAACTTCTTGTCCACCAGGACTCCCAGGTCCTTCTCCATGGAGTTGCTCCCCAGCAGCTCAACCCCTAACCTGTACTGGTGCATGGGGTTGCTCCTCCCCAGGTGCAGGGTTCTGCACTTATTCTTGTTGAGCCTCATCAGCTTCCCCTTTGCCCAGCTCTGTAGTCTGTCCAGATCTCACTGAGCAGTCACACAGGAAGGATCCTGGTGAGCATCTGTGACCCTATGTGACCTAGCACAGCCTGAAGCCCACATCTGGAGCAGTGCTTTCAGAGGGGCAACCTTTCCTCCAGCAGTAACTGTGAGTTACCTCAGCATTCCTGCTTCCCACTGGCCTGCAGAAATGGTTTTATAAAGGGCTGCAGCCAGAGCAGGGAGAGCAGCAGCACAGGGAGGGGATTCTGCCCCTCTGCTCTGCTCTGCTCAGCCCCCACCTGCAGCTCTGCCTCCAGTTTTGGGGCCCCCAGCACAGAAAGAACCTGGAGCTGATGGAGAGGCTCCAGAGGAGGCCAAAAAGATGATCAGAGGCTGCAGAACCTCCCCTGTGGGGACAGGCTGGGAGAGTTGTGGCTGTTTCAGCCTGGAGAAGAGAAGGCTCCAGGGAGACCTCAGAGCAGCCTCCCAGTACCTGAAGGTCTCCAGGAGAGCTGGGGAGGGACTTGGGACAAGGGCTGGGAGTGCCAGGCCCAGGGCCAATGGCTTTGAGCTGGGAGAGAGGAGACTGAGAGTGGAGAGGAGGAAGAAATTCTTTGCAGTGAGGCTGGGGAGACTCTGGCACAGGCTGCCCAGGGAGGCTGTGGCTGCCTCCTGCCTGGAGGTGTTCAGGACCAGGCTGGATGAGGCCTTGAGCAAGCTGTGCTGGTGGGAGGGGTCCCTGCCCATGGCAGGGGAGTTGGAATTAGATGATGTTTAAGGGCCCTCCCATCCCAAACCATTCCCCTGGCATGATAGCTCTCAGCCAGGGGCTGCCAGTGTGCACATGGCCTCCAAGAAAGATTTTCAGGTTGGTCCTGCAGAAAAATGGTTCAGTGTCCGTGTGTTCAGCCTGCCTGGCTGAGATAAGAGGCACATGCTATCAGCTCAAGCAGCTAAAGGTCCCAGGAGCAGCATTACAAAGGGAAACATTTGGATCCTTGAGATTGTGCTGCATGGTCCCTAGGCACATCCTTGCTGTCTTTGTTTCTAAAGCATTCCTGGTCTGCAGGCCAGCTCCTGCTCACAGGCACAGGACACCACTGTGCACTCAGACCTCCCTGAGCTCATCTTCTGGGAAAGAGCTGGCTTCCCTTCTCCTCTTTGGCTCTCCAGACTGCCAGTGGCACCATGGCAGCATCACCTTACAGCTGCAGATCCCACATGCCAGCCCCTCTCCACATGCACATCCCCCTGCAGAGGGATGAGTTCATAATCACAGATTGCTTCATGGACCCTCCAAGGTCATTTTGTCCAAGCTCCCCACAGTCAGCAGGGACATCTCCAACTACAGCAGGCTGCCCAGGGCCACAGCAAGTCTGCTCTTGAATGTCTCCAGAAGCAGGGCCTCAGCCACATCCCTGGCAGCCTGTTCCAATATCCTGCCACCTCCATTGTGCAGAATTTCCTCCTGATGTCCAACCTAAACCTCCCCTGCTCCAGTTTTAAACCACTGCTCTTCATCCTATCACTCCAAGGTCATTTAAACAGTCCCTCTCCAACCTTCCTCTAGGTCCCCTTCAAGTATTGAAACGGAGCTCTGAGATCTCCCTGGAGCCTTCTCTCCTCCAGACTGAGCCACCCCAGCTGTCCCAACAGCAGAGGCTCTCCAGCCCTCTGATCATCTTGGTGGCCTCCTCTGGCCCAGCTCGAGCAGGTCCACATCTCTCCTGGGTTGGAGAACCCAGTCACAGAATGATTGTATCTGGAAATGGCCTCTGGATGTCACCTTGCCCAAGCCTCTCAGGGTGGGCACTTGGGAGGAGGCAGATCCATATGGAAAAGCCCTTGGCTTTAGGGCAAAGCTGTTCTATGTGCACAGGCAACCACCACAAGATGATGCTGAGATGCCCACGAGTGCCCACATTGCTGCTGCTTAGCACATTGCTGCCAGCTGCCAGCCAGGACTGTGGGGATGCTGCAAGTGGTGGCAAGTGCGGGGAGAGCTAAAACCATCAGCTGGTTCCAGAGGCAGCCACACAAGCACAGGGCATGGAGCAGCTGGGCAGGGACCTGTGCCAGGAACTGCCCAAGGAACCAGACAGCTCACAGACAGCACAGACCTCCACCCCTGGCAGCATCTCTGCTCTCTTGGCATCACAGCACCAGGGAGGATACAGGAGGGGTATGAAGGACAGGGCAGAAGGGCAATGGATGACTTCTGCCCCTGTGCTCAGCACTGCTCAGGCCACACCTTGAGTCCTGTGTCCAGCTCTGGGCTCCTCAATTCAAGAAAGATGTTGAGCTGCTGGAAGGTGTCCAGAGAAGGGCAACAAAGCTGGGGAGGGGTCTGGAGCACAGCCCTGTGAGGAGAGGCTGAGGGAGCTGGGGTTGCTTAGCCTGGAGAAGAGGAGGCTCAGGGGAGACCTTCTTGCTCTCTGCAACTCCCTGAAGGGAGGTTGGAGCCAGGTGGGGGTTGGGCTCTTCTCCCAGGCACCCAGCAGCAGAACAAGAGGACACAGTCTCAAGCTGTGCCAGGGGAGATTTAGGCTGGAGGTGAGGAGAAAGTTCTTCACAGAGAGAGTTGTTGGCCATTGGAATGTGCTGCCCAGGGAGGTGGTGGAGTCCCCTTCCCTGGAGGTGTTCCAGAGGGGATTGGATGTGGCACTTGGTGCCATGGTCTAGTCATGAGGTCTGTGGTGACAGGTTGGACTTGATGATCTTTGAGGTCTCTTCCAACCTTGCTGATTCTGTGATTCTGTGTTCCTGAGTGACCTTTAGGTGAACCTGCCTTGGCAGGGGGGTTGGACTCTATGCTCCTCAGAGGTCCTTCCCAACTCCTACCATACTGTGATACTGTGAATCTTCACGTGGCACTTGCACAGCAGAAGAGGAACAAGGTCATCCCTCCCACTCCTGATGCCAAAGTCAGTCAAGGCAGCAGAAGCTGAGCAGGCAGCACACTGTCCTGGACTCACATAGCCCCAGGCAGTGACACTCACTGGCTTCAGCAAGGCCTCAGGGTGCTGGGCAGAGGTTTGCTGAGCGTCAAGAACGTGGAGACAACGTGCTGAGGAGCCGTGCCAACTCTCCTCCTTCAGGCTCAGTGGAAGGCACAGCCTGGGCACTGGGCACAGACCTTTATCCTGGCTGCCCTGTGCAATGTTTGCAGTTCTCTGTCTGGAAACACCTCTGCTGCTCTCAGTGGTTGTCCTCCCCAGCTCAACTGTCACTGGCTTTGTTCCCTTCAGTTTATCTTTCCAAGGCCACATGGCCTGGTGCTCCTGATCTCCTCTGCTCATCTGAAAGAGCCTTGAAATCACACCAGAGCAGCAGCCCTGCTCACCACTCTTGTGGTTCACAACATGCTGCTTGTGCCAACCACCACTGCCCCCAGCTGCAGGCTGGCTGGCTGACCTGCCCTCTCCCTCGCTGGGCTCTGTGGGATGCAAAGCTGGACACAATCTGGAAGGGAACTGGACACTCTCTAATCCCACAGCTCAGATGTGGTTCATTGGTGTAGGGTGAGGAACAAAAGCCTAGCAGTGTGCTGCAGGGATAGGCTGGCCTCCAACTCCTACTCTACTGCCACAAACAAAAATCCTGGGTAGCCAGAAAAGCCCAAGTAGACCAGAAAAACCACTTGGGTCATCTCTCCCAGCATCTTCATCCTCCCACTGGCTGGAGTCCAGTGGGAAGGACCTGTCTCTCAGTCTGTTCTGCTGTGACTCACTCTGAAAGACTCCAGCCCTTAGGAAAATGACTGATGTCACTTCTGTGGCCTCACTCTGTTCAATGGGGCTGCTGTCTGCTGACAGAAGCCCAAGCCCACAATCCAGCATTTCTTAACCCAGTTTCTCCTCCAGCTACCTGTGCATGCCTCAGGAGAGTCCTTTGCAAGCCAGGCACAGCAAGAACTGCAGCTCCAGGCCAGCTGCTGCAGATCAGCATCTGTCGCCTGGCTCCGATGGCACAGTGTTGGTTTACACCAGGAGAGGATCCTGTCCAGGAACCAGGCAGCATTGTTCTCATTACCTCTGCAATGCTCTTGGTCACAAGCTGTCCCACAGGGAAGGCTGGAGCTGGCTGCTTCAGCCCAGTTTCCAGCAGAAACAAAACTTAAGCAATCGCGCCATTTGTGTCTGCTCATCCATCGCCAGCAGCTCGGGAGCCATCGACAATTCCACCCAAACCCGGCAGAGGGGTCGAGGAGCTAATGGTCTGTGACATGATTTGTGACATCAGGTCCTCTCTTCTACCAACTGCATGGGGCAAAGCCACGTGGAAAGCTGCCACGAGGGCTCAGCTTCTGTCAGACACCAGGAAACGCAGCGCAAAGCTTCCCCAAGCACCTTCCTCCTGCAGAAGCTTCAGGGGGCACTCACACTTTCAGAAGACCACAGGATGTTAGGGCTTGCAAGGGACCTCTGGAGATTATCCAGTCCAACCCTCCCCTGCCAGAGCAGGACCATATAACCATACAACATAGTGCAAGTCACACAGGAACACATCCAGATGGGTCTGGAAAGTCTCCAGAGCAGGAGACTCCACAACCTCTCTGGGCAGCCTGCTCCAGGGCTCTGGGACCCTCACAGTGAAGAAGTTCTTCCTCATGTTGAGGTGGAACCTCCTGTGCTGGAGTTTCCATCTATTGCCCCTTGGCCTATCCCAGGGCACAAGCTGTCCCTTCCTTCATATATTTATATACATTGATTAGATCCCCTCTCAGCCTTCTCCTTTCCAGGCTAACCAGCCCCAGGGCTCTCAGCCTCTCCTCATAGGGCACATGCTCCAGTCCCTCCATCATCCTTTTAGCCCTTCATTGGACTCTCTCAAGTAGATCTCTGTCCCTCTTGAACTGGGGACCCCAAAACTGGATGCAATATTCCAGGTGGGGCCTCACTAGGGCAGAGTAGAGGGGGAGGAGAAGCTCCCTTGACCTGCTGGCCATACCCAGGACCCCAGTGGCCTTCTTGGCCACCAGGGCACATTGCTGTCCCATGGATAACTTGCTGTCCACCAGGACTCCCAGGTTCTTCTCCATGGGGCTGCTCTCTGACTTTCCAGGACACAAAGAAGATTGACCAGAGAAGGCAGAGCCCTGGGACTGGAGGTTCCCCCAGGCTGGCTGCTCAGACCTGCTGCCTCTGGCTTTGCACTGAAGCTGCCACCAGCATCAAGCAGAGAGGTTAACCAAGCTGAGTTAACCAAGAATGCCATTGCCACGTGGAAAGAAGCAGCTCCCCACCTGGGGAAACCAGGACCCCCAAGATGCCAGGCCCCAGAAGAGCAGGAAGGGCCATGACTTCCTCACCCTTCCAGGCAGGTTTTTAAGGTGATGCTGTCTTTTCTCCAGGCTTCAGCAAACACTCAGCAGAAAATCCAGGGGAAACAATTGCTGGCAGTGAGTGATGTGCCCACCAGAGTGCTGGAGCTGTTGGTAGGAAGAAGCCCAAAAATAAAACAAGCTCAGTGTTTATCTAACACCGAGCAAGGGCAGAGTCAACAAACAGCCCTTGGTATCTCTCAGGAGACAGGGAGCTGACAGCCCCAGCCTGCCCTGAGCGGCCGCGGCAGGCATTGACTTTGGCAGCGCTGCCGGCTGCTCGCTCTCGTGTCAATAAACATCCCCACACAGAGAGCTGAGGGAGGGGAATGGTCCTGGGACCTGGAGAGGAGCAGTGCTTGCTGGAAAGAGACAAGGGAAAGAGAGAGAGAGAGAGAGCAAAAGCAGCCTCGCAGATAAGGACACTTCATGGACAGAGGGATGGAGGTACCCACGGCAAGCCTGCCTCAACCACACCAAGCTGTGTGGCCCTGCTGGCAGCTGGAGGGAAGGGATTCATCCAGGGGGACATGGACAGGCTGGAGAGGAGGGGCCAAGCCAGCCTCATGAAGTTCAACAAGGGCAAGGGCAAGGTCCTGCACCTGAGTCAGGGCAATCCCCAGCACAAATCCAGGCTGGGCAAGGAGAGCAGCCCTGAGGAGAAGGCCTTGGCAGGGTCAGGTGGTGACAAAGTCCCCAGGAGCCAGCACTGGTCCCTGGCAGTCCAGAGCCAGCTGTGTGCTGAGCTGCAGCCAGAGCAAGGAGAGCAGCAGCACAGGGAGGGGATTCTGCCCCTCTGCTCTGCTCAGCCCCCACCTGCAGCACTGCCTCCAGCTCTGGGGCCCCCAGCACAAGGAGGACCTGGAGCTGCTGGAGAGGCTCCAGAAGAGGCCAAAAAGCTGATCACAGGGCTGGAGAAGGTTGCCCAGGGAGGCTGTGGCTGCCTCCTCCCTGGAAGTGTTGAAGGCCAGGCTGGATGAGGCCTTGAGCAACCTGGGCTGGTGGGAGGTATCCCTGCCCATGGCAGAGGAGTTGGATCTTTAAGGTCCCTTCCAATCCAAACCACTCCATGAAGCTTTGATTCATGATATGTTCATGAACAAGGAGAAGAAGGAGCATTGATGGGAAAGGATGTCCTGGATAGCACCCAGGAGACAAAGGTGTTGCTCCTGCTGCTGTGCAGCTCTGTACAGTCAAGAAGGTGCTGGTGCTGGTGCATGGACCTCTCTGGTTGCTCTTCTCCCAGACCATGCTCCCCATCAGCCAGTTTGCCTGGAGAGGGATGCAGCTCTGTGCCAGGCTGTGGCTAGAGAACAAATCTTGGGCTCTAGCTAATCTGGGGATCCTCCAAGCCCACACCTCCTCTCAGACCCAACCCCTTGCCCACCTTACAGCCCACAGTCACCAGCAATGCTGCACTGGGCTGACACAGCAGCTTACACCTGGCTACTGGCCATGCTGCCACTGTGGGGAGCCCACCAGCATGAAACTGCAACGTGACCAGTCCAACACAAGCCCTTGAGCTGCTCACTTGGAGAAGGGGAGCTCTGTGCAGCTGTTTCCAGCCTCTTCAGAGGAAGAGGGCTGCTTGAAATGGAACCGAGCAGCCCAGGCAGCAGAGAAAAGCCATCAGCCCTGAAATGCACAGCACAGCACAAACCAGACAGCAGCTCAGGAAGGTCCCCCTGAAGAGCAGTTGTGCCCTGCAGTGCATCAGCTGTTTGCCCCCAGTCTGCCACTGTCCACCAGCTCCCTGAGTGCTCTCTAAGACGCTGAGGATGATTGGTCCCAGCGTCAAGAACGTGTTGAGTATCTCTGCCACCTCCTTTGTTTCTAGGTTCTCTGCCCCCCCCTTCACCTTCCTTTTGCTGCTGGCATGCTTGGAAGAGGCCCTTCTCAGTGTCTTTCACATCTGCTGGCTCCAGCAGTGCTGAGCTTGGCTTTCCATTCCTGAAAGCTCAGGCAAAGGCTCGAAGTCCACCGCAGGTAGCCTGTCCCTGCTGCCACCACCTCGTCAGGAGCCCTCCTGCGCTCCTCCCCGAAGCACTGCTCTTACACCGAGGAAGCTGGGCCGTGGCCAAGGTGCTGCTATTTCAGTGGGTCTAGGATGAAAAGGAAGGAAAAACTGCAGCCCAGTCTATCCAGGGGGAATCCAGGGTGAAATTCCACCCTTCCCAAAACATCTAAGCTGCGTGCGCGGTGCAGAGCCATTTTAAGAGCAACAATGCCCCCTGCCTGTCTCCATCCCAGCACTTTCTTCCCATTCCTTTGAACCTTCCAGCTGCAGACCACTTGTTTTAGGTCAGTCCTCTCTCTCTAACTGCAGCTAAGACATGCAGTTCCAGGGGTAGGGGAGAGGGGACTTTCAGTGCTGGGTTCTGCTTCAACATGGAATAGATTAAGGGTGGCTTCACTCAAGTCTGTGCCTGAACCAGGGCTTGGTCACGGCCATGTCAGGTCACTTCCAGAGACCCACATCCTCAGGAGCACCCTCAGGAGCATCTGGCATTCTGTTTTCAGTTTTCTGATCCATACTTTTACTTCTGAGATCCCTTCCAACCCCTAACATTCTTTGATTCTGTGATACTGGTAACAACTTCTTGCCTCTCCTTTCAGTTTCTTCACCTTTTCCAAGCTCCCACTGTGCTAGGGAAAGCTTGAGGAGGCAGATTGAGACCAGAGGTTAGGAAGAAATTCCTTCCAGTGAGAGTGGGGGAGACACTGGAACAGGTTGCCCTGTGGATGTCCCCTCCCTGGAGGTGTTCAAGGCCAGGTTGGATGAGGCCTTCAGCAACCTGGGCTGGTGGGAGGTGTCCCTGCCCCTGGCACAGGGCTTGGAACTGGATGATCCTTAAGGTCCCTTCCACCACAAAGCATTCTGGGATTCTATGAATCTGTGAATATTGCCCAGATCATCCCTTTGACTTCACCAGGATGCTCCACATTTTCTTGCACTTTGTCTTGACTGACTCCAACTGGAGAGAACAAGCAAAGCTGGAGGAACAGCAGGTCATGGTGCCAAAGGAGGCCTGTTGGGCTGGAAAGGCACTGTGGAGTGAGATGATGTGCTCTGGTTCCCCATGGGCACTGGGGTTGCCTGAGTCCCCTTGGCTGTGAAGAGCACTAGGAGAACCTGTCCACAGAGGAGACCACAGAATCAGAGAAACATTCAGGTTGGAAAAGATCCTCAGCATCACCAAATCCAACCCAGAACCCTACCCTACAAGGGTCACCCCTAAACCATAGCCCCAAGCACCACATCCAAACCACCTTTAAACACATCCAGGGTTGGTGACTTAACCACCTCCCTGGGCAGCACATTCCAATCCCTGAATACTCTTGCTGGGAAAAGATGTTTCCTAATATTCAGTCTAAACCTGTCCAGTGACAGCTTGAGGCCATTCCCTCTTGTTCTATCACTAATTACCTGGGAGAAGAGACCAGCACCAACCTCTCCACAAGGTCTTTTCAGGTAGTTGTAGGCAGCAGTGAGGTCTCCCTCAGCCTCCTCTGTCTCACACTAACCATCCCCACCTCCTTCAGTTGCTCTTCATCAGATTTATTCTCCAGGCCCTTCCCCAGCTTCCTTGCCCTCCTCTGCACTCCCTCCAGCCCCTCCACATCTCTCTTGTATTGAGGTGCCCAAAACTGGACACAATGCTCAAGGTGTGGCCACACCAGGGCTGAGTAAAGATCGTTGTGATTCCATGGAACAGGGCAGCAGAGCTGCCAAACCCAAGGCAGACAAAGGTCTGGGGCAGGGTGGCAGCCAGCCCTGAGGCAGAGGAAACCATGGTTTGGGAAACTGGCAGGCAGGCCTGGGCAGCGCAGGGAGGGAAGGGTTTGGGGCAGTGAGTCATGGCTGAAGCCAGCGCCGGGGCCAGGCCGTCAGGCGGCCAGCATCGGCTGCGTGTCAGCGGCGGCGGCGTGGCAGCGGCGCGGGCCATGTGCATTCGCTTAGGCCCTGCAGATGAGGTCACCGCAGCCGGCTCGGGGCGGCTGTGCCACGCTGGCGAGCTCCGGTTGGCTTTGCATGTGCCATGGATTAAGGGCGTGCACAGAGATGCCCCCCGCCGGCAGCTCCATGCCGACTTGGCCGCTCCGCCTGCGCCCCCGGGAAGCTTCGCCGCTGGGACGGGGCAGCCTCGTCCGGGGGGTGGTAAGGTAGCTGAGGAGGTGGCACCAACCGGGCTGCCCATGGCTCAAGCACGACGAGAACCCGTTCCATGCCATATCTGCCTTCCATCTTGGGTATGCCTTCTCCAGGACCACAGCCTCCCATGTTCCTCTCCTAGGCTGGGGCTTGCCGGGCTCGGCGATGGCTGCTTGACAGAAGTGGCTCATTAGGAGGTTTCGCAAGCGGCTCCCTGTGACTGCGCTAAGCGGCCTGCATCATCTGGTTTGACTTTGCTGGATTTGTCTGCGTTCAATATATTTCTCCAAGGGTCCCAGCTCAGGCCCCATTGACGTCAATGGGAGTCGGTCCATTCCCTTCAGTGAGAGCGAGAGCTGTCCCTCGGTGCTCGTTTCTGAGCTGCCTCATTTCAGTGCCCTTCTCCTCACACCCTCCTACCTTTCCCATCCCTTCGGCCTGGCTGGCGGCTCCGGCCTGTCCCTTCTGGCTGACCCCCTAGAGGGTCCTCTCCCAAACTCACTCCTTTTTCCCTCACTCTCATTTGTTGCTCACGATGCATCTTCAGTTACTGAGCACCTCCAGCATCTTAATTTTCTGAGCGCCTTCAGCGTCCTCGGCAACCTTGCCCTTTCTTCAGCATAGATAGAGCAAGTTGGGTTGGTTGGCCTTTCCACCTGGGCAGTACCTCCTTTTGCACCCTGCCAGCACAGAAGGCTTTCCCTTTCCTTCCTGCATTAGCTCCTCAGTGATCAGTCCTCAGCCTAACTCAGACCTCTGCCTGGGCGACTATCAAAGAGCAAGGCCGGAAAGTCCTAGAGCTGGGTTTCAACACCACCTCCTGCTCAGGATCCCCACTGAGGTTTCAGATAAACCCTTTCAATTCTTTACTGCCTCCTGCAAACCCGGGGGTTGTGTTCCCCTCTCTCCAGTGTTTTGTGTTGGGTTTGGTTTGTTGGGGTTTTTTTTGATGGTGAGATGTCCTCACAACCCTTTGAAGACCACTACTAAATCTCGTGCAGAGAACTTGACATCCCCCAAGCCTTTCTGAGGGAGCACCATTGCTGCTTCTGAAACACTTCAAAAGTGGACAAACAAAGATGCAAACCATGAGCTGATCACCCATCAGATAAACCTTTCAGCACTTCCCTGGGCTGCCAGAGAAGAGCCAGGGACACGCATGCCAGGCAGGCATTGTTTTGAGCCCTTTCCTTGAGTACTCACCAACGATGCTGGGGAGAGGATCCTGCACCAGGCAGCTCCGTGGTGTGACACCACACCCTGCTAAAGCTCACGCGTTCATCCTGGAGCCAAACTGCCTGTCTGGTCCATGTTATGCTAAGGAAGATCTTGAGTTGATGGCACCACAGATTTTCAGAGAAGACCCATCTCGTGGAAGAGAGGGGCAGGAGGGAGATAAAACAAGGGAAGAGGGAATGACCAAACTCTTCTTCCACATCCCAGCTGGGCTTGGCTGGAGCTGGCTCCAATTATGTTGGTGGAGCCCAGCACTTCATGAGCTTCTGAGGCTGCCACAGCATCTCCCAGTGCCAGAGACATGCTCTCAGGCAAAGCAGGAAGCAGATGGGCTAAACGTGGCATCCCCCACCTCCCTGTGGCAGGCACAGTCTGAGGGAAGGGGATCCTTTTTGTCAGCAACAGATCTTCTGCTGGAAGGGAGCAGGCGTCCTGTGAGCCTCAGCAGCAAGGAGGGAATGGCAGAGCACTCCAGCAGCAGTCAGCCATGCTTCCAGGGCAACCGTTTCTAGACGTGCTCTGTCCCACTGGTGCACAACCAGAGGCAACTCAGCCCAGCCTCAGAAGCAATCCTACATCCCAAAGGATTCAGATGAGGAGAGAAAATGCTTCAAAGCTGGTGGTGGTGTCCCAGGTCCCCCTGCACAGGGTCTCCCTGAAGAGGTCCATCAGCTCTGCTCTGACGAAAGCACTCACACCCAGCTGCCAGCTCACAGCTTGCCCTGGGGAAGGAGCTGTCAAAGCCAGGGCCAGCCAGCACCGCATCCCCTCAGGGCTCCACCTGCACAGCACTGGCACCAGGGACCGGCAGGCTATCGGGAGACATAGTGACACTGCTGTTGGACCAAGGAGGAACCAGGACGCGAGGCAGAGGAAGGAGAAGAGAGGGAAAAGGTAGACATGGGCTTCCAGAGCCCTGCTCAGGTGGGAGCTGGGCAGAAATGGCAGCAAATCCACTATTTACGAGGAGTAAAGTGTTACAGAGCACAGCTGGGCCTGGACTGCCTTCAGCGACACCAGGGCCTGCCAAGCTCCTAATAAAACCCAAGGCAGGTTGACTTGAGCCCTCGTGGTGCTGCAGGGCGGCAGCCTGCCCCTCCTCACCTGGGGCCCACATGCGCCGGGACGCCAGGGCCAGCTTCCACGCTCCCTCACCACATCCAGGGCCTCCAGGGCTTCCCCAGCCACCTCGGCAGCCCAGCCCAGGCGCGGGTCCCCGGCCCGGCTGCTCCCCCTCGGCCTCGGCAGCCCCACCTCGCCCCCATGCCTGCCAGCCCCGGGCAGCCCTGCAGCGCGCCCACGCTCTGTTGTTGTTGGTTTTGGCTCGGCGGTAGCGGGCTGCTTCCAGCAAGAGTGGTATGAATAATTGCCCAATTAACTGGAGGAACTTCCAGATGTGTGTTTGCTTTCATACCCATCCAGCCCCCCCTCGGTCCCACGTGCCTAACGCGGCGGAGAGCGGTGGGGGTGGGAGAGCCGGGGTCCCGCTCGCCGGCTCGCCGGGGCGGTGGCGGCGGCGGCGTGGGCAGGGCTCGCCTGCCGCCTGGCTTCGCTCCCCTCTCCCTCCCCTCCCCTCCTCACCTCCCTCCCGCTCTCGAAATGGGGAAATGGTCTTTTTTTTTTTTTTTTTAACGACCCCGGGGGAGAAGGAAATGTGCCCTGCCCGCCAGAGCCTGCCAAAAGGCGAGCGAGCGGAGAGGAAAGCTGATCCCATGTTATGATTTTTATCAGGTGCACACACACTGAACCCTCTTAAGGCAGGTATTTTTGGCCATTTCCCCCCCTCTCCAGCCACCACCCCCCCCCCCCCCCACCCCCCCTTTTCCCATGGAATAATCTCACACTCAGCACAGGTTTTATTATCAGCCAAGCTGCGTTCACCCCGCGGAGTGCACCGCAGCAATTCAAGACCTCAGCTCCTCTCCAGAGGGGTCCAGCCCTGGCACTGCCACCCATCCACCTCACACCCACTGAGGAAGGGGAGGCTCGCCAGGATCCAGCTGCAAATTCTGACCTAGGCAGAGAGTGTGTGGAACTCAGTCGACAGAATATGGCCAAAAGGTGACTCAGACCCCACAGGTGACATGAGCTTCCCTCACTCCCACCCTCAAGGGGTGGCTTTCGTCTCCTCAAGCTTGGCACCTGGATGTCTAAGCTCCACTGAGGAGAAAAAGAAGCAGCGTCAGAGCAACCTGCTCCATCCCATAGTGCTTAAGACAAATGAGCTGATTCACCCACGGGGAGGCGGGGGGGGGGGGGGGGGGGGGGGGGGGAGGGGGGGCTTCAGTCTCTGCCCACCGCACAGCACAGATGGAGCTCGCAGGACAGAACTGCAGCAGATGGCAAACTTCGAGGCAGCTCCTGTGAGGGGAAGCGATGCCATCCAAAACACTCACTCTGCACGACTGAAGCAGCTCCAGCTCAAGGCATCCTCCCAGACCAAAACCTCAGCCTTGGGACCCGTCAGACATGCCCAGAAATAACAGCAGCTAGGGCTGAGGACTGCAGAAGTGGCATCGGCTCGGTATTGTGGGCATCGCACAGCTCCTTGTGTCATTCAGCTCCGGAGGTTTTAGGCTGAACCTTCGGATGGCAGCTAGCAGAGAGCACCTGGGACTTGGGCACCAACACAGGCACAGCCAGCACATCTCATTTAGCACCAGCACGTGGCTGCCCGTATGGCAGCGTGGAAGCAGAAGGCTCTTAAGACCTGGCCTCTTATGGCCTCTTAAGACTCTTCACCCGGCAGCAAAGACTGAACTCAAAGCAGGACCAAGTGCCTCATGATCCTTCCCCGCCGTGGGCAGAGCAGCTGGCTTGCTGCAGGCCAAGCCAACAGCTCCCCAGCTAAGCAGCTTCACAGGGAAAGCCCTCCTGAAGCTGGCAGAGTGGCTCAGGCAAGGCTCTGCTTCCTCATGCTCTGAACGGGGACAACTGGACGGGGCAGACAGCCAAGCGCCAAGTACCTTCAGCAGACGAATGAGAAGGATTTCCTGAGAGAAGCTGGACAGCAAACACTAACGTTTGGGTGATCAGCAAACAGCCTGGGGTCAAAAGCACTTTGCCGTGCTCCATTTGCACATCACACATCGCCCGGCCGGGGGGATGAAGTCCCATTGCTCACAAATCTCTCTTCAGGCACTGGAAACGTCACTGCTGCCAGGAATTGCTTTCCCTTGCCCCCTAGATTGCTCATCAAGGGCAGCCCACCTACGGCAACGAATGATTCAGCCACCCCCTTCTCAGCACAGCACATTTCCAGGTCAAACTGACGGGTTGTTTGCTTCAGGCAGGGCATGGAACCTGGTTGCTGGGAAGCAGCTGACCTGCTGGAATGACTGCTTTTAGGAGTTATTCACAGTTCCTGTGCTTGACTTACTGCACATGGGGCAGCTCCTGCAGGCTGGCATTTGTCCTTCCACAAGAGGACAAGGTGTTGAGGAGGAAGGAGGAGGTGCCACACACATGAGGATCCTGGGGTGCATTAAGAAGAGTGTGGCCAGCAGATCGAAGGAGTTTCTCCTCCCCCTCTGCTCTGCCCTAGTGAGGCCACTCCTGGAATATTGCATCCAGTTTTGGGCTCCCCAGTTCAAGAGGGACAGGGATCTGCTGGAGAGAGTCCAAGGGAGGGCCACAGGGATGATGAAGGGACTGCAACACTGCCTAGGGAGGAGAGGCTGAGATCCCTGGTTAGTCTGGAGAGGAGAAGACTGAGAGGGGATTTAATAAGTGTTTAGAAATATCTGAGGACTGGGGGTCAAGAGGGAGGGGACAGGCTCTGCTCAGTTGCACCCTGGGATAGGCCAAGGGGCAATGCATGGAAACTACAGCACAGGAGGTTCCACCTCAACATGAGGAGGAACTTCTTCACTGTGAGGGTCCCAGAGCCCTGGAGCAGGCTGCCCAGAGAGGTTGTGGAGTCTCCTCCTCTGGAGGCTTTCAAGACCCATCTGGATGTGTTTCTGTGCAACCTGTGCTGGATTCTATGCTCCTGCTCTGGCAGGAGATTTAGACTCAATGATCTTTGGAGGTCCCTTCCAACCCCTAACATCCTATGACCCTGTGAGGAGCATGAGGAAAGCAGTTTCTGAGATCCTGTCCTGAGCAGTGAGGCTGTCCAGGACCAGAAACAATTAAGAGGGGGAATCTGCTAAGGGCCCAAAGGGAGGGGGAATCTGCTAAGGGCCCAAAGGGAGGGGGAATCTGCTAAAGGCCAAAACTTCGTGTTTGCTAAGGACCACAAGGGCTGACCTCTGCCCTGGGCACTTGTGTCTCACCTGGCCAGACATGCATGGGGCAGGAGGGCTGAGCCTGCCCGCCCACAGCGCTGCTGTCAGAGGGCAGAGGAAGTTTTGGGCCAGGCAGCACTTCGCAGGGGTGGAAGAACTGCAGCCATCACCCTCCCCACCACCCCCCAGGACTCTAAGTGGGCCATAAATGTTTTCAGCGTGGCACTTTACCAAGCATGAGCCATAAATTACGGTCCCGTGCCGATAATAAGCTAGGTAATAGCCTCACTTTTTTGTCCTGCCAACTGCACAAAAGGTGGCAGAGGGGAGGGAGGGAGCGGGGGGGAGATGCCTATTAGCACCAGGCTGGGTTTTACACGCGATGGAAAGTGTTTGTTCAGCTGGAAGTGAGCGCAGGCCTGAACCCAAGAGCTCACACTAATGAAAACAGAGTGTGCCGAGAGGTGAGGGGCACAGCGCAGGCTGCGGCTCCAGCCCGCGGCGCAGGTGCAGGGGCTGCCAGGAGCAGGGCTGGGGCACAGCACCCACCAAGCTCTGGCTCCACGTCACACCTTTGGGGAACGCTGCTTGCAGGCTCTGCTTGGCCCCAGAGCGGAATGCAGGCAGGCCTGAGAGCACCCAGTGCCGTGCAGCTGGGCGCCAAGCCCACTGCATAGGCTGAGCTAGGGACCTGCCCTGGCCATTTGGCTGGCACAGCCACAGGCCCCTGGGCACCACAGCCCTTACTCATCCTTCACCCAGCTGGGCTCAGCCTGTTCTCAGGTCCCCAGGAAGCAAAGCCATGGGAGTGGGGCACTTCTGCTACGAGAACAGGCTGAGGAAGCTCAGGTTGTTCAGCCAGGAGAAGGGAAGGCTCCAGAGGGACCTTAGAGTTGCCCTCCAATACCTGAAGGGGTCCTACAGGAAGGCTGCAGAGGGACTTTTCATGAGGGTGTCTAGAAATAGGACAAAGAAGAATGATTTGAAGCTAAGAGGGGGTATGTTTAGACTGGATCTTAGGAAGAAGTTCTTCAGTACAAGAGTGGTTAAACTGCAACAGGTTGCCCAGGGAGGTTGTGGATGTCCCCTCCATGGAGGTGTGCAAGGCCAGGCTGGATGAGGCCTTGAGCAGCCAAGTCTAGTTGAGAGGTATCCCTGACCATTGGGGGGAGGTTGGGAGTAGATGATCTCCAGGGTCCCTTCCAACCTGAGCCATTCTATGATTCCACCATGATGAAGATGATGACTGTGGTTTGCTTTTGCACTTGCTTGTCCAGCCACCTCTGCAGTGAACTCTGCAGGCCCTGTGTTGCCTCCCTCCATTGTGCTCCATGGTAAATGCACCCATGAGCCAGAGCCAGCTGGGCAGGCAGAGGAACAACACTGTGAGCACATCACTGCCCCAAACACCAGACCCTGCTTTCCCTGGTGAAATCCAGGGAGTGCCCTGAGAAGAGGCAGTGGTGCACTTGAGCTGATGCAGAGGAGTACTGGAGAGGCAGGAAGGGACATCAAGGACAGCACAGAGCATAGACTGAACAACACTGAGCTACCCATTCACATCTGTAGTATGTGACTCACCAACAGCCCCTGGAGCTTACACAACACACCTGCACTTGAGCACAAACCAAACTCCTTCAAAACCACCCTCTCAGGAAAAAGGCCCTGGGAAAATAAACCATTCACTGAAACCCAAGAGGTCAGTGGGGAGGCACTCCATGGGTGGAGGCAAACTGCCACGTGCAAGGTCTCTCTGCAGTGAGCTCTCTTCCTCCAGATAGTCAGCAGCAGGCAAGAGTGCCCCAAAGGTGCCCAACAGCCAGAGGGATCTCTGTGGACCTGACCTTTGCAGAGTGGCTCTGAGGAAAAGGACCTGGGAGTCCTGGCAGGCAACAGGGTGACCATGAGCCAGCAGTGTGCCCTTGTGGCCAAGAAGGCCACTGGCATCCTGGGGTGCATCATGAAGTGTGGCCAGCAGGTCGAGGGAGGTTCTCCTCTCACTCTGCCCTGGTGAGGTCACATCTGGAGTATCGTGTCCAGCTGTGGGCTCCCCAGTTCAAGAAGAACAGGGACTTGCTGGAGAGAATACAGCAAAGGGCCTCAAAGATGCTGAGGGGCATGGAATATCTCTGATGAGGAGAGGCTGAGAGCATCAAGGCTGGAGAAGAGCAGCCTGAGGGGGGGTCTCATCAATGCTGATCATTACTTCAAGGGTGGGTGTCAGGAGGATGGGACCAGGCTTTTATCAGGGGTGCCCAGTGACAAGACACAAACTTGAACCTAAGAAGTTCCATGTAAACACGAGGAGGAACTTCTTAAATTTAAGAGCTCTGGATCAGGCCATCCAGAGAAGTTGAAGAGTCTCTTTCTCTACAGACTTTCAAGGCCCACCTGGATGTGTTCCTGTGTGACCTGCCCTAGGTGATTCTGCTTTGCAGAAGGGTTGGACTTACTGCTCTCCAGAGGTCCCTTCCAACCCCTACCATTCTGTGTGGTTCTGTGACCCTACCAGGTATCAAATGCAACAGTAGAGCCTGCAGCCAAAGCTGGAGGCTAAGAGGCAATCATCTCACACTGAAATACCTGATGCTGAGTCTACTACATGTCACCATGCAGCTATGTCCTGCTCCCCTCATGAAGGAGAGGGATTGAAGCCATCCAGAAGAGAGGCTGACAATTCCCTCCTAACAACCTGCTTCCATGTCCATGCCCAGAGGATCCCCTGGTAGCAAAGCCAAATCTCCCTGTGGTGCTCATGGCACCCCTTGAAGGCAGTGGGTACCATAGGTGGGGAGAGAGAAGGGACAAAGGAACAGGAATTGCTGGCTGCAACCTGTCCATCCAAACAGAAAACCTGGGATCAGCAGAGCACTTCTTGGAATCACAGCGGAATGCAAGGCTGCTCTCACACCCGTGGCCTCTTCAGGGTCATGAGAACATCCACCAGAATCCTCCCAGCTTTGCCATTAGCCTCACACTCCCTGCCAGAAGCTCATGGCGAGGGGCAGAAGCAGGTGTGGCTGCTGCAGGGGGACAGAAGGTGATGCAAGGCGCTGGGCAAGCCTGCCGTGGAGGCGCGGGGACTCGATAAGGAGGGCTGGGTTCGTTCTCCGCCGGCAGTTCCCGCTTCTGCCACAGGAGGTCGCACTTTGCCGGCCTTACCAGCGGCCCAATGCCGGCAGCCCTGCCCCAACAGCGCCGCTCTGGGGCCAGTTCTAGCAGCCCGGCTCAGCCCCTCCCGAGTACCCTGACATCCCCTGCGCATCCTCTGCCCACCCTCCCGCCGCGCTCCTGCCTGCCCTACCGGTGCCAGGCTCCTCTCCAAGGCTGCCGGCCACCCACACGGACAGCTCTGCAGCGTGATGGTCCATCCCACCCACCCAGCTGTTCCTTCCTTTCCTCTCCTTGCTTTCATGTCCCTTCCCAGCCCAGCCTTCCAGACCCTCCATTGCCCCTGCCAAAACAACTCCAGTACACCCAGTGCCTAAGCCATAACTCCAGCCTGGTTACACAAGCAAATTAAGAGATCATAGAGTCACAGAACTGTCAGGGTTGGAAGGGACCTCGAGGATCAACCAGTTCCAACCCCTCTGCCATGGCCAGGGACACTTCACACTAGAGCAGGTTGCTCACATCCACATCCAGCCTGGCCTTCAAAACCTCCAGGCATGAGGCTTCCACCACCTCCATGGAGGGTTTTAAGGTTTTAGAATGATAGAATTGTTTGGGTTGGAAAAGGTCTCAGTGCTGACTAATACTTCAAGGGCAGGTGTCAGGAGGATGGGACCAGGCTTTGTTCAGTGGAGCTCAGTGACAGGTCAAGGGGCATTGAGCACAAACTCGAACATCAGAAGCTCCATCTAAACATCAGGAAGAACTTCTGCACCTTAAGGGTGGTGGAGCCAGGAGGTTGTCCAGAGAAGTGGTGGAATCTCCATCTCTGGACACATTCAAGGCCTGCCTGGACATATTCCTCTGTGACCTTCTTTAGGTGAATCTGCTTTGACAAGGGGGTTGGACTCAATGATCTCCAGAGGTCCCTTCCAACCCCTACCATTCTGTGACCCTGTGACTCTTATGGCCATGCAGTCTCCAAGGTTTAAGCAGAACAGAATGCATTCTGTGTCCATCATCTGCCATTCCTTCATCCTCTGCTAGCCCACAGGCTGCTGCCTCTTTTTATCCTGCCATCACACAGCCTCCCCTTCTGACCTCACCTCTGGGCAGGGCTCTGGACACCATCTCCTGTGGCACCTGGGTTACTGGGCTGGCAAAACCACTGCCCAGTGCAGAGACTTTGGTGACAGGAGTGTCACTGTTAGACTCCTAAAGCACCTCTTGATGGTGCACTGCTGTGGGTCAGCACAGGAGTCTGGAGAGAGCCTTCAGTTTCTGACCACCAAGAACCACCAAGATTTGGTTGAGGGGTAGGTTCAGTTCAAATCAAGGCTCCCACTCCTGAAACCCACCCCAGCCCCCTGTGCCTGTGCTGGCTGTTCTAAAGCCTGCCAAGCCCTAGCTCTGCTCACACAAGTTGAAGACCTTCTTCCTGCTTCCCTGAAGAAACATGGCAATGCCAGCACTGCTTGGGCCACCTGGAGCCAGACCCCACAGGACCCACACACTGCAGTGCAAGGATGGTGGAAATGCTGAAGGCAGATGGAATATTTCCATCCTCCCACTTCTTCTTATCAAACACTGCCCACACTTATCTCTGTTCTCACAGCTCTCCATCTACTCTCACCCTGCCTTACTCACAAACACAACTTCATGTAGCACAGGGAACATCATCCTTTCCACAAGTGTAAGGGGCAGAGAATCACAGAGTGGTTTGGGTTGGAAAAGTCCTCCCAGAGCATCCAGGCCAACCAGCAGCCCAACCCCACCATGGCCACTAAACCATGACCCCAAGGGCCATGGCCACAGGGTTCTGGAACACCTCCAGCCATGGGGACTCCACCACCTCCCTGGGCAGCCTCTGCCAGGCCCTGACCACTCTTGCAGCAAAGACATTTGGCCTCCTCTCCAACCTAACCCTCCCCTGGCACAGTTTCAGGCCATTGCCTCTCCTTCTAACACCTGAGACTAGTCAGAGGAAAGCAAGCCCACCTCACTCCAGCCTCCTTTTAGGTAGTGTCCATCTAGGACCCTGTGGAACCAAACACAAAAGAATGTAAAAAAAAAAACCCAAAACCTTTCCAGCTGGCATTTGGATAAAGAAATGATTTCTCAGGGCAGCTTCTGGAAATGGCTGTCATGTGCTTCCACCACAGGACTACCTTCACCTCCACAGCAGGATCAGCCAGTCACAAGAAGGCCTGAAGGAAGTGCAGATTATCAGAGCTGCTTAGTGCTTCCAAGCAGCTGAGCTCAGCTGTGCTTTGAATCAGAGACTGCCCTGGCCCTGCCCTCTGAAGCACTACCCACAGCCAGAGGCAGGGCACCCAGCACTGCCTTCCACTCCAAGACCCTAATAAACTGTTTGTCCTCAGCGTGATTCATAGATTGACAGAATTAAAGAATGGGTTGGGTTGAGAGGGACCTCAAAGATCAGCCAGCTCTGACCCCCTGCCATGGGCAGGGACACCTCCCACCAGCCCAGGCTGCTCAAGGCCTCATCCAGCCTCACCTTCAGCACCTCCAGGGAGGGGACATCCACAGCCTCCCCGGGCAACCTGTTTCAGCATCTCCCCACCCTCACTGCAAAGAATTTCTTCCTCATCTCTGTTACCCATGTATCTTCCTCATGTGCTAAAGTCTTCCAGTCCTTCCCCATCCTACTCTCATTTGTCTGTTTAAAAGTTGGTAGGACCAGGGGATAGGAAACAAACTCTTTTCAATGGAGTTTATCCAGAGGGCTGCTTCTCTCTGCTGTGATGTATCCTATAATGAAACAGGGACATCTCAGCCTCAGCTATTAGAATAAACCTTTATTAGAATAAACCAAACCAGGTTGGAAGAGACCTTCAAGATCATCGTGTCCAACCCATCAACCAATCCAACCCACCCAAACAGCTAACAGCTATCTCCACTCTGTCTCCCCTCTCCCAGCTCAAAGCCCTTGCCCCTCATCCTGGCACTCCCAGCCCTTGGCAGAAGACCCTCCCCAGCTCTCCTGGAGCCCCTTCAGTTACTGGGAGGCTGCTCTGAGGTCTCCCCAGAGCCTTCATGAACAGCCCCAGCCCTTGCTACCGCATCCACCTTGCTCCTGATCACTGCCCTGTAGCTTTAAGGCAAACACAAGAACCCCCTTCAGACCCCGTTTAAAACCCAGCTGCAAAGGCGGCAACAACTCCTCTTGGTGGCTTGTGTTTCACTGTCCTCTCTCGGTGCTTTCCTTGTGGCCCTCTGTGGTTTCTTTCCGGCTGCAAACCTAAGGATTTGTTATCTGTTTGGCAAGAGCCTGCACTACCAAGCTGTGTACACTTACAACACCATATAAAAGATTAGGGCTTTATTGGTCACTTAAGCATTGCTAGTTAATAATCTTTAATGTGGCAGCTATTTATCCAGTCGTAAACAGAACACGGCTGCCAAGGCAAGGCAAATAAACACTACGGAAGACCTTCCCCTGTACAATGCACCCAGCTACGTCCTGGCCCTTTCAGGGTCTGCAAACAAAAAGACCCCACCAACCCACCCAACAGTCACATTGTGGCTGAGCACAGAACTAATCAGCTCTTTAAATGTTCTTATCTCGTGTTTGCACAGAGACGTTTCCCTGAAGGCTCTGCAAGGCTGCTGCAGCACAGCCTCTGCTCAAGAGCCGCAAGCCCCAGGCCTCCTTGCCCACGGCGGCCCAGCAGCCCTGCCCGCCTGCAGCAGGGCTTGGTTTGGGGCACAAGCCCCATGAGGAGAGGCTGAGGGAGCTGGGGTTGCTTAGCCTGGAGAGGAGGAGGCTCAGGGGAGACCTTCTTGCTGTCTACAACTCCCTGAAGGGAGGTTGGAGCCAGGTGGGGGTTGGGCTCTTCTCCCAGGCGACCAGCACCAGAACAAGAGGACACAGTCTCAAGCTGTGCCAGGGCAGGTTTAGGTTGGATGTTAGGAAGAAGTTCTTCATA
Source organism: Melanerpes formicivorus (assembly GCF_026170545.1). Taxonomy (NCBI): domain Eukaryota; kingdom Metazoa; phylum Chordata; class Aves; order Piciformes; family Picidae; genus Melanerpes; species Melanerpes formicivorus. The sequence goes on along the minus strand of NW_027142366.1, from coordinate 17,520,103 downwards.
GAAAAGGTGACTGGCCACTGGCATGTGCTGCCCAGGGAGGTGGTGGAGTCACCATCACTGAAGCTGTTTAGGAAGAGAGTGGATGGGGTGCTTGGTGCCATGGTTTAGTTGATTAGATGGTGTTGGGTGATAGGTTGGACTCGATCTCAAAGGTCTCTTCCAACCTGGTTAATTCTATTCTAGTGCCAGGGCTGCCCCTCATCACCACCCCGTCACCCCTCACAGTCACCCTTCACTCCCCCACTGCCACTCTTCCACCCCACAACTGCTCACAGACCCCCATCACCCTTCACACCCCATCACCCCCTGACCCTTCCCCCCCATCACACCTCAAAGCCCATTACTCCTCACAGACCCCCATCACCCTTCACTGCCCCACAACATTGCACCACACCCCTCTACCCTCTTCACAGCCCTAACCCAAACCTCCACCATAGCCCTTCACTGCCCCTCTACCCACTCACAGGCCTAACCCAAACCTCCACCATAACCCCTCACCACCTTTCAGAGCCCTCACTACCCTTATACTTCATTGCACCTTCAACCCTCCAGAGCCCCCTGCTACCCCTCACCACCGCCTGACCCTTCAAACCTCTCCATCACTTTCATCAATGTCCCACCCCCGGACCACTCAGTCCTCTGCCACCCCTTACCCTTCAAGCACCCCCAACCCTTCAAGCTCCGCTGTTACCCTACAAAACCCGCCCGGACCCCGAAAATCCCCCCGTTACTCCGCCGACCCCGCCGGGACCCCTCGCCCTTCCCCGGCAACCCGCCAACCTCGCCGGGACCACTCGCCCTTCCCCGGGACCCCGCCGACCCCCCTCGCCCTTCCCCGTTACTCTGCCAGCCCCGCTGGGACCCCTCGCCCTTCCCCGGGACCCCGCCAATCCCGTCGGGACCCCGCCGACCCGGCCGGGACCCCTCGCCCTTCTCTAGAACCCCGACGACCCCGCACCCTTCCCCAACACCCCGCCGAGACCCCTCGCCCTTCCCCGGGACCCCGCCAACCCCGTCGGGACCCCGCCGGGACCCCTCGCCCTTCCCCGGGACCCCGCCGGGACTCCGCACCCTTCCCCGGGACCCCGCCGGGACCCCTCGCCCTTCCCCGGCACCCCGCCAACCTCGCCGGGACCCCTCGCCCTTCCCCAGCACCCCGCCGACCCCCCTCGCCCTTCCCCGGGACCCCACCAACCCCGTCGGGACCCCGCACCCTTCCCCGGCACCCCGCCAACCCCGCCGGGACCCCTCGCCCTTCCCCGGCACCCCGCAAACCTCGCCGGGACCACTCGCCCTTCCCCGGGACCCCGCCAACCCTGCCGGGATCTCTCGCCCTTCCCCGGCACCCCGCCGACCCCGCCGGGACCCCTCGCCCTTCCCCGAGACCCCGCCGACCCCGCCGGCAGCCCTCGCCCTTCCCCGGCACCCCGCCGACCCCGCCGGGACCCCTCGCCCTTCCCCGGCACCCCGCCGACCCCGTCGGGACCCCTCGCCCTTCCCCGGCACCCCGCCGACCCCGCCGGGACCCCTCGCCCTTCCCCGCCGACCCCGCCGGGATCTCTCGCCCTTCCCCGGCACCCCGCCGGCAGCCCTCGCCGCCCCCTCCCCGCTGCCGCTCGCGCCGAGCCTCAACCCCGGGACTCCGCGCACGTGCCCGCGCCGCGCGGCGCAGCGCCTGCGCGCCCCCGCAGCCTGTCCTGTGCGCATGCGCCGGGCGCCGCTCCGCGCCCCGGTCCCGCCCGAGGCGGCCTGACAGGCAAGGCAGCGGCGGCGGCTTCGGTAAGGGCGGGATGCCGCGGGCGCGCACACGCCTGCAGCGGGGCCGGCTTGGGGATGGGATACGGTGCCGGGCGGCGGGGCCTTCCCGACGAGCAGCCGGGCAGGAGCGGGAGGGGGCCTGCCCCGAGCCCGGCCTTCGCCGGGCCCCCTTTGGGGGGCTGCGCTCTGGGAGTCGGCGCTGGGCCGCGGGGCCGACGTGTCCGGGGAGGAGCTGCCAGGGGAGGGGAGGGGAGGCATGCGTGACCCCTGCGGGAGCTGTCCCCTCCGCTGGCAGCCGGCCCCGGGAGGCTCTGGGTTTAGCCTCTTAGGCGGTGCCTGTGCGCGGAGCCTCCCGGGGGCGGTTAAAGGGCCTGGGGGTCTCTGGGCACCACCGAGCCGCTGGAGGCTGCGCTGTGCCCTCGGGCGTGGGACGGAGCCGGCCAGGGGCTGGGGCCTGGGTGGGTCCTCTCCTTACGGGGGATCCTCTGCCAGGCACTCGCCGTGCACAGCTGCTCCAGGGGCAGCTGAAGGGCTCCGAACCCACAGCTCGTGTCCTCCGTGTTCCTGACCATTCCAAATGTCTTATCCCTTGAAATGGTGTCGGGAGCTGATTGTGTTTGTCTAGGGGCTGCTCTCGGATGTGTCCGTGCAGCACGTCCTTGGTGGCTGGTGCTGCTGGGCTGATGGGGCTGGTATCTGGACACGGGGGTTAGGCTACCCGCCAGAACTTGCCAAAACGTTCCTCAGCCTCTCTGGGCTTTGACCAGAGCGACTGAGTGGCCACCGAATGCTTTGGCTGGCTCCAGCCCCGGGAGGGGTCTGGGGGCAGCAGGGAGGATGGCAGCTGGCAGGCGCCGTGGGAGGCTCTGCATCGAGCGGTGGTGTCTGAAAGGTTTGCATCTCTCCTGTTGAATTCCTGCGGGAAGCTGCAGCATCTGCAAGCTTTTCTGGCTCGCAGGGAATCCCAGTGTGATTGTCAGAACAGCCAGGAGGACCCAGAGCACAGAAATGACATGGATTGCATCGGGGGCTCTGTGTTACCAGAAAAGGGAATTCCCTGTAGGTAGAATTGCCTTCTTCATGCAATCTTTAGCAGTTAGAGTGTGTTGCAGGAGGCTTAGGGCATCACCCTCTACAGCTCCCTCAAAGGAGGTTGGAGCCAGGTGGGGGTTGGGCTCTTGTCACATTCAACAATTGACAGGACAAGAGGAAATAGCCTCAAGTTGTGCCGGGGGGGGTGAGTTCAGACTGAGCTTTACAGAATCACCAAGACCCCAAACACACTGCCTCTGGAAGCTCTCTGCTGTTAGACTCTAACTCAGCAGAGCAAAACTAGAAGGGGGTAGATTCAGTTTGGATGTCAGGAAGAAGTTCTTCACCATGAGGGTGGTGAGAGACTGGCACAGGTTGCCCAGGGAGGTGGTGGAAGGTGCCCAGAGAAGGGCCACGAGGATGAGCAACGGGCTGGAGCTGCTCTGCTCTGGAGACAGACTGAGAGAGTCTGGAGAGGAGAAGGCTCCCAGGAAACCTTACTGTGGCCTTCCAGGATCTGAAGGGGGCTATGAGAAAGCTGGGGAGGGACTTAGATCATAGAATCAATAAGGTTGGAACAGACCTCAAAGATCATCAAGTCCAACCTGGCACCACAGACCTCATGACTAAACCACGGCACCAAGTGCTACGTCCAGTCCGCTCTTGAACACCTCCAGGCACGGTGACTCCCACACCTCCCTGGGCAACACATTCCAATGGCTAACGATTAGGAACGATTTCTTCCCAGCAAGGGTCCTCAGGCACTGGAATCGGCTGCCCAGGGAGGTGGTGGAGTCCCCATCCCCGAAGGTGTTTAAAAGCTGCAGAGTTGTGGTGCTGAAGGATGTGGTTTAGTGGCAGCGGCTTAGCGGCAGCGAGCTCTGGGCGACCTCTTGGACTTTCCTTGTCTCAAAGGTCTCTTCCAAGCTCAGCAGTTCTGCGATTTTTGCAGGAGCAGCACTGAGCACTGGAATCCCAGGACTCCAGCAGCGTTTTGTGTTAGCTCTTCCTTGCTAGCCAGCAATACATGATCCCTCTGTGCTTTGTCACGTGCGGAACGGCCGGGGATTGCATTACGCAGTAATTAGCTCCTGGGAATCTTTGTGCCGAGTGCCTTTGCTGTCATTGGGCCTTGAAGGATTGCAGGTGTTCCTGCAGCTGAAGTTTGACTGCCAGGGGAAGGCAGCTTTCTGCTTCTCCTTTTTATTTTGCTGTTAATAATTAAATGCTGCCAGGTAAATATTTCTAAGAGGTTGTCTGGGCACCTCTGACCTCTGCTCTTCCCTTTCACCAGGACCTTTGTTTCCTTCCTTTGGGTGCCTTGGCTTCTTCTCTCTGTTAAATCATGAAAGAGTGCTCTTCCCCTGACCAGCCTTCCCACTGGGACTGCTCACAAAAGCGATTCCTGCACTCAGATCACCCTGTCCATAAACCCAAGGCAGGCAAACACAGCCAGCCAGTCCACGCTGCACGTGTCCCTCCCCATCTCCAACACCAAGGTTATTGCAATCTGATAATGCTGCCCTGGCATTTATTTAGATCCTTCAGTGCTGAAGCTGGGCAGAGTTAGTGGCTAGCAAATCACAGGCAGCAGAGCATGGATTTAGTCCTTGCCATTCTTCTAGCTCTTTAGAAGACACCCTGCCCCGCTAGGCTGGGGAGGCCATTGAAGAAGCTGCTTGTGTTGGGCTGCCTCTCAGAGGAAGAAGGATGGATGCTAATGCTCCAAGTAAAGAAACTGCACTCATGATCTGAAAGGAAAACAAAAACTAGCTGTTTATATTCCATCTGAGCTGTGCTGGAGAGCTGAAGTGTCTGCTTGGTCAGGCAGCCCTTGCTGTGGGGGTTGCAATGTTGTGACACAGGTGGCTGGAGTGGGACTTCATGGGGGGGGGGGTTGTCCAAGCAGTGCTTCTCTTTAGCCATTGACTCCTTTAGCACTTGGCCAGGCAGGCACACAACCTTTCTGATATAAAACTAGACAGACCTAATTGCACTGCATGAATGATTGACTTGCTTGGAGTGGGAGCCTGTGCTGGAGGGGTCCAGCTGTGAGAGCAGCTCACTGAGGGCAGTGCACGAAGCGCTGCTGTCTGTGCTCCTTACAGGTAGATTGATGGATTCATAGAGTGCTTTGGGTTGGAAGGGACCTTAGATATCATCCAGTTCCAACCCCCTGCCGTGGCCAGGGACACCTCCCACTAAACCAGGTTGCTCAAGGCTTCATCCAACCTGGCTTTCAATGCTCCCAGGCTTGGGGGCCTCCACAGCTCTCTGATGAACCTGTTCCAGTGCCTCGTGGGGAAGAGTTTCCTCCTTGGGCAACAAGGCTGGGGAGGGGTCTGGAGCACAAGCCCTATGAGGAGAGGCTGAGGGAGCTGGGGTTGCTTAGCCTGGAGAAGAGGAGGCTCAGGGGAGACCTTATTGCTCTCTACAACTACCTGAAGGGAGGTTGTAGCCAGGAGGGAGGTGGTCTCTTCTCTCAAGCAACCCACAGCAGAACAAGAGGACACAGTCACAAGCTGCACCAGGGGAAGTTTAGGCTGGAGGTGAGGAGAAAGTTCTTTGCTGAGAGAGTTGTTAGCCATTGGGATGTGCTGCCCAGAGAGGTGGTGGAGTCCCCATCCCTGGAGGTGTTCAAGAGGGGATTGGATGTGGCACTCGGTGCCATGGGTTAGTCATGAGGTCTGTGGTGACAGGTTGGAGTCGATGATCTTTGAGGTCTCTTCCAACCTTGGTGTTTCTGTGATTCTCTGTGATTCTGTGATCTAAATCCAGCTTCTCCCAGTGTGAAGCCATTGCCCCTCATGCTGTTGCTGCATGCCTTGGTGTAGCTCATGGCTTGGAGAGGCTGTGACTGTCTGCAGGACAGCACATGTGGCCTTGTGCCAAGCTGTGTTGTCTCCAGGAAGCAGCTTGCCTGCTCCTTCTCACTGCAGTGCCAACCTTGGCAGGCAGCAGCCAGGGGCTCCTGTCAGCTGGGCTCTTGTTATGCTGTGGCCAAGCTACCTTAGCTTGGGGCCCTGCCCCCACTGCAGTTTGGGGTGCTCAGTGTCCCAGCAGCTTGGTGAATGGACAGGTGGAGAGTAGCCCAGAGTAGGAACCAAACTCTTCAGGGAGGAAATTCCTGGACTTGCTGTTGTGATACTGGATCACCCAAACTGTTGAGGAGGTACAGCCAGACACTGGTGAAACTGGTCAGGCAGTGGGTGGAAGAGGTTCAGGAGGTCTGTGCTGAGTGGTGGTGTCCTGATGATAGAGCCATAAACGTTGCCATTGTCTGGGAAATCCTTCTTGGCAAACAACTCTCAGATAGCAGAGAAGGTCGAGCCTCTGATTGTGTGTTCTGCTCCTAAGGATCTGGCTGTTCCCTTCCATGCTGTCAGCTGCTGTGCTGGACCTGAAGAGACTCTGAACAGCTGAGAAAGAAAACATGGTTGCAGCTACTCCTGTTGAGGAGGATGAGATAGGAGGGAGGGAAACAAATCTGTGTTCAACATGAGCAGCTGCAGGCATCATGGCTAAGAGGATAGGGTAGGATAGGATAGGATAGGATAGGATAGGATAGGATAGGATAGGATAGGATAGGATAGGATAGGATAGGATAGGATAGGATAGGATAGGATAGGATAGGATAGGATAGACCAGAATAAACCAGGTTGGAAAAGACCTTCAAGATCATCCAGTCCAACCTATCACCCAACACCATCTGATCAACTAAACCATGGCACCAAGCACCTCATCAAGTCTCCTCCTGAACACCTCCAGGGATGGGGACTCCATCACCTCCCCAGGCAGCACATTCCAATGGGCAATCACTCCCTCTGTGTAGAATTTCTTCCTAACCTCCTGCTTAAACCTCCCCTGGCACAGCTTGAGACTGTGTCCTCTTTTTCTGGGGCTGGCTGCCTGGGAGCAGAGCCCAACCCACCTGGCTCCAACCTCCCTTCAGGGAGTTGCAGAGAGCAAGAAGGTCTCCCCTGAGCCTCCTCTTCTGCAGGCTAAGCAACCCCAGCTCCCTCAGCCTCTCCTCACAGGGCTGTGCTCCAAACCCCTCACCAACTTCGTTGCCCTTCTCTGGACACCTTCCAGCAGGTCAACTTCCTTCCTGATCTGAGGGGCCCAGAACTGGACACAGGACTCAAGAGCAGTTCTGTCATCTCCCTCAGCTGGTGCAGAGCACCTGACACTGTTCCCCACTGCAGCCTGGTCTATAAATTGGAAAGATTTGATGGGTGGAGCCCTCAGTGGGTGAGGGATTGGCTGGATGGACCACTCAAAGAGCTGTGGTCAATGTCTTGATGTGTAAGTGGAGACCAGTGATGAGTGATGTTCCTCAGGGGTCAGCACTGGGACCAGTGCTGATTAACATCTTTGTCAGCCACATGGAGAGTGGGTTGGAGGCACACACAGCAGGTTTGCAGATGGCACCAAGCTGTGTGGTGGGGTCATGGTATCACAGTATCAGTCAGGGTTGAAAGGGACCCCAAGGATCATCTAGTTCCAACCCCCCTGCCATGGGCAGGTGAAAGTGGCAAGGAAGGAGCCTCTCTTCAGTTTTATTGGTGTCCCTTGGCTTTTTGCTAAGATGTAGGACTGAAAGCTCCTGATCTACAGCTTTGATCATGTTGCCCATCCAGTGTCCCCTCCCAAGGCTCTGCATTGTAGCACCTTCACCCATTTGGGAGCCATTAACCATTTGTTTGCCCTTCTGGTTTCCCACCAGAGCCTTTGGTTTGGTTTGCCAGCCTTTTACCTTCTTTGGGCTTTGTTGGTTTAGTTTGTACCTCTCCTAATGATCAGCAGAGCTCACAGAGCAGCAGTGACTGAGCAGGAGAAGTGCTTGTGCCAGGGCAGAGCAGGGGATGGGAAGGAGTTCTCTTCAATATCTTTATCAGTGGCCTGGACAAGGAGATCAAGGCACCCTCAGTAAGTTTGCAGGTGACACTAAATTGGGTGGCAGAGTTGACCTGCCTGGTATGAAGGCTCTGCAGAGGGATCTGGCCAGGCTGGAGCCATGGCTGAGGCCTTTGACACCGTCCCCCACAGCAAACTCCTGGCCAATCTTTCAGCCCCTGGCTTGGATGGGAGCACACTGCACTGGGTTAGGAACTGGCTGGAGGCTGAGCCCAGAGAGTGGTGGTGAATGGTGCCACAGCCAGCTGGCAGCCAGGCACCAGTGGTGTGCCCCAGGGATCAGTGCTGGGCCCCATGCTCTTTAACATCTTCATTGATGATCTGGATGAGGGCATTGAGTCCATCAGCAGTAAATGTGCAGATGACACCAAGCTGGGGGCAGGAGTTGATCTGCTGGAGGGTAGAGAGGCTCTGCAGAGGGACCTGGACAGGCTGGACAGATGGGCAGAGGCCAAGGGCAGGAGATTGAACACATCCAAGTGCCAGGGGCTGCACATTGGCCACAACAACCCCATGCAGAGCTACAGGCTGGGGGCAGAGTGGCTGAGAGCAGCCAGGCAGAGAGGGACCTGGGGGTGCTGGTTGATGGTAGGCTGAACATGAGCCTGCAGTGTGCCCAGGCAGCCAAGAGGGCCAATGGCATCCTGGCCTGCATCAGGAACAGTGTGGCCAGCAGGAGCAGGGAGGTCATTCTGCCCCTGTACACTGCACTGGTTAGGCCACACCTTGAGTCCTGTGTCCAGTTCTGGGCTCCTCAGTTTAGGAAGGAGGTTGACTTGCTGGAATGAGTCCGGAGAAGGGCAACGAAGTTGGTGAAGGGTCGGGAACACAAACCCTATGAGGAGAGGCTGAGGGAGCTGGGGTTGCTTAGCCTGGAGAAGAGGAGGCTCAGGGGAGACCTTCTTGCTCTCTCCAACTCCCTGAAGGGAGGTTGAAGCCAGGTGGGGGTTGGGCTCTGCTCCCAGGCACCCAGCACCAGAACAAGAGGATGCAGTCTCAGGCTGTGCCAGGGGAGGTTTAGGCTGGATGTTAGGAAGAAATTCTACACAGAGAGATTGCCCATTGGAATGTGCTGCCTGGGGAGGTGATGGAGTCACCATCATTGGAGGTGTTTAGGAGGAGACTTGATGGGGTGCTTGGTGCCATGGGTTAGTTGTTTAGGTGGGTTGGATTGGTTGATGGGTTGGACACGATGATCTTGAAGGTCTCTTCCAATCTATTCTATTCTATTTTATTCTATTCTATGTACAGGACTCAACATTTGGCCTTGTAGAATAGAATAGAATAGAATAGAATAGAATAGAATAGAATAGAATAGAATAGAATAGAATAGAATAGAATAGAATAGAATAGAAGAGACCTTCAAGATCATCGTGTCCAACCTATCATCCAGCACCACCCAACCAACTAAACCATGCAACCAAGCACCCTGTCAAGTCTCCTCCAGCAACGCCAGGAAGGCTCCAGGCTGGGGGCAGAGAGGCTGCAAAGTGCCCAGCAGAGAAAGCCCTGGGGGTGCTGGGTGCCAGCAGCTGGAGAGGAGCCAGGGGGTGCCCAGGGGGGCAAGAAGGGCAGCAGCAGCCTGGCCTGGAGCAGCAGTGGGGTGGCAGCAGGAGCAGGGCAGGGATTGTGCCTCTGGGCTGGGCACTGGGGAGGCCACAGCTTGAGTGCTGGGTTCAGCTCTGGGCTCCTCACTGCAGGAAGGAGATTGAGGAGCTGGAGCAGGGCCAGAGAAGGGCAAGAGAGCTGGGGAAGGGTCTGGGGAAGAGGGCTGGGGAGGAGCAGCTGAGGGAGCTGGGGGTGTTGAGCCTGGAGAAGAGGAGGCTGAGGGAGACCTCCTTGCTCTCTGCAGCTCCCTGAGAGGAGAACATAAAAAGCCAGCAGGGAGCAGCCGATGAATCCCTTGCTGGTGGTGGTGGCAAACCGGTATTGGAACATTATCCAGGCTGGTGCTGGTGGAGGCCAGCTGGTGCTGTGAAGAGCGCCCAGGGCAAGGCATCAGGAGGTCGAACTGCATTTAAGCTCATTAAAGCAATCCATCGAGCTGCGGTGGCGCCAGAGGGCAGCAGCCCATCCCGATTGCTGCGCTGCAAAGCTGAAGTGGTTGTGCTCGGCTCGATCCAGCGCTGAGTGGAGTGATTAATGCTGCCTCTGATTCACATCAGCCCACAATGGGTTGGGTCGAAAGGGACCTCAAAGATCAGCCAGCTCCAAGCCCCTGCCATGGGCAGGGACACCTCCCACCAGCCCAGGCTGCTCAAGGCCTCATCCAGCCTGGCTTTGAACACCTCCAGGGAGGGGACATCCACAGCCTCCCTGGGCAGCCTGTGCCAGAGTCTCCCCAGCCTCACTGCAAACAATTTCTTCCCAATCTCCAGTCTCAGTCTCTCCTCTTCCTGCTCCAAGTCATTGCCCCTTGTCCTCTCACTACAAAAGTCCCTCCCCAGCTGAGGAACCTGGGGCTGTTCAGTCTGGAGAAGAGGAGGCTGAGGGGAGGCCTCATTGCTTTCCACAACACCCTGAAGGGAGGTTAGAGCCAGCTGGGGCTTGGGCTCTGCTCCCTAGTCTCAGATGACAGAACGAGAGGCAATGGCCTGAAACTGTGCCAGGGGAGGGTTGGGTTGGAGAGGAGGAAAAATCTGTTTGCTGCAAGAGTGGTCAGGGCCTGGCAGAGGCTGCCCAGGGAGGTGGTGGAGTCCCCATGCCTGGAGGTGGTGCAGAAAGGAGAGGCCATGGCACTGGGGGCCAGGGTTTAGTGGCCATAGTGGGGCTGGGTTGCTGGCTGGCCTGGATGCTCTGGGAAGGCTTTTCCAGCCCAAACCATTCTGTGGTTCTCTTCTATGATGGGACTTTGTGTCACAGGCTCCTCCTCTGTGTCACTCCTTTGCTGACCCTCCAGCCTTCCATCTCTCTCCCTGTTCCACTTATGGGAGGGCACAACCAGTGAGCCCTTCACTACTGACCAGCTTTTGCTTCCCCTTCCCACCAGCTGAAAGTTAAACATTGCTCTTTGTAAGGCTGCCAGAAGGGAGAGAACTAGCCCAGGGTGAGGGAAGGGTGGGAGAAGTTTGGGAAGGGGTGGGAGGAGATGAAAGGTGGCTGCAGTTTCCCTCAGATGTCTTGAGCTCTTCTCCTTTGGCCAGTAACTGCTCCCATTTGAGGGCTGCTGGCTGCCAGCAGCTGCTGGCAGAGTGACAGGAGCTCTGCACCACTGCACTGAAGCACACTGATTCTGATGGGTTTGCAAGCACAGTTAAGAGCTGGTCATGCTCTGACAGCCTTGACAGTGCTCCTGGGCTTGGCTGTCATTTTTCTTGCAGCCTCTGGAGCTCTGAGGAGTGTGAGCAGCCAGGCCTGCTTGCTGAGCCAGCAGATTTACCTCAGCCCCAGGAGGTACAGGTCTGTGAGCTGGAATCAAACCTTCTGACAGCCTGAGCTCCATCCTGTACCCAGGGACTTCAGCAAGCTGGCTGAGCAGCACGGGCTGCACAAGGTCATGGAATCACAGATGGGTTTGGGTTGGAAGGGAGCTCAGAGCTTATCCAGTTCCAACCCCTGTGCAGGCAGCAGGGACACCTCCCGCCAGCCCAGGCTGCTCATCTAACCTGGCCTTGAACACCTACCTCCTCCCTGGAGGCATCCACAAGCTCCCTGGGCAGACTGTTCCAGTCTCTCCCCACCCTCACTGCAAAGAATTTCTTCCTCCTCTCCACTCTGTCTCCTCTCTCCCAGCTCAAAGCTCATTGTTCCTCATCCTGGCATTCCCAGCCCTTGTCCCAAGTCCCTCCCCAGCTCACCTGGAGCCCTTCAGGTACTGGAAGGCTGCTCTGAGCTCTCCCTGGAGCCTTCTGCAGGCTGAACAGTCTCAACTCTCCCAGCTTATCCCCATGGAGGAGCTTCTCCAGCCCTCTGATCATCTTCATGGCCTCCCTTGGACCCTCTCCAGCAGCTCCAGGTCCTTGTGCTGGGGGCCCCAGAGCTGGAGACAGTGCTGCAGGGGGGGTCTGAGCAGAGCAGAGGGGCAGAATCCCCTCTCTTATCCTGCTGCTCTCACCCTGCTTTGGCTGCAGCTCAGGGGTGCATTGGGTGCACTGGGACACAGCTGTACCATAAGCCTGGAGTCAACTGGCAGATCTCATGAGCTTGTGTTGTGAGCAGCTAGAGGCCAGGACCTGTTTGCTCAGCTGCTGGTGCTGCGGCAGCGGTGCTGGGTGTTGAGCTCTCAGTGGTGGTGGCAGCAGGCCCTCTAGAGGGGGCTTCCATCATAGGCTTTTCTGCAAGGGCAGCACCACACAAATAAGAAGCTTCTTGAAGGGGTTTTAAGATGACTTCAGCCTGTAGCACAGTCACAGGATAGTGGAGTGGGTTGGGTTGGAAGGGACCCTGGAGATCATCCAGTTCCAACCCCCTGCCATGGGCAGGGACCCCTCCCACCAGCACAGCTTGCTCAAGGCCTCATCCAGCCTGGCCTTCAAAACCTCCAGGGAGGAGGCAGCCACAGCCTCCTTGGGCAACCTGTGCCAGTCTCTCCCCACCCTCACTGCAAAGAATTTTTTCCTCCAGTCTCAATCTCTCCTCTTTCAGCTCAATAACTGGGGGCAATAACTGCACACCTGCAGGATGGCCAAGGGCTCAGGTCCAGCCAGCATGGATTTAGGAGGGGCAGGTCCTGCCTCTCCAACCTGAGCTCCTTCTATGATCAGGTGACCCGTCTGGTGGATGTGGGGCAGGCTGTGGATGTGGTCTGCCTGGACTGCAGCAAGGCCTTTGACACCATCCCCCACAGCAAACTGCTGGCCAAGCTGTCAGCCCCTGGCTTGGACAGCAGCACTCTGAGCTGGGTGAGGAACTGGCTGGAGGCTGAGCCCAGAGAGTGGTGGTGAATGGTGCCACAGCCAGCTGGCAGCCAGGCACCAGTGGTGTGCCCCAGGGATCAGTGCTGGGCCCTGTGCTCTTTAACATCTTCATTGATGATCTGGATGAGGGCATTGAGTGCATCAGCAGTAAATGTACAGATGACACCAAGCTGGGAGCAGATGTTGGTCAGTTAGAGGGCAGAAGGGCTCTGCAGAGGGACCTTGCCAGGCTGGACAGATGGGCAGAGGCCAACAGGATGGCATTCAACAAGTCCAAGTGCCAGGGGCTGCACTTTGGCCACACCAACCCCATGCAGAGCTACAGGCTGGGGTCAGAGTGGCTGAGAGCAGCCAGGCAGAGAGGGACCTGGGGGTGCTGATTGACAGCTGCCTGAACATGAGCCAGCAGTGTGCCCAGGTGGCCAAGAGGGCCAATGGCATCCTGGCCTGCATCAGGAATAGTGTGGCCAGCAGGAACAGGGAGGTCATTGTGCCCCTGTACTCTGCATTGGCTAGGCCACCCCTTGAGTCCTGTGTCCAGTTCTGGGCTCCTCAGTTTAAGAAGGACATTGAGAGACTTGAAGGTGTCCAGAGAAGGGCAACAAAGCTGGGGAGGGGTCTGGGGCACAGCCCTGGGAGGAGAGGCTGAGGGAGCTGGGGTTGCTTAGCTTGGAGAAGAGGAGGCTCAGGGGAGACCTCATTGCCCTCTACAACTACCTGAAGAGAAGTTGTAGCCGGGAAGAGCTTGGTCTCTTCTCCCAGGCAACCAGCAGCAGAACAAGAGGACACAGTCTCAAGCTGCGCCAGGGGAGGTTTAGACTTGAGGTGAGGAGGAAGTTCTTCACTGAGCGAGTCGTTCGTCATTGGGATGTGCTGCCCAGGGAGGTGGTGGAGTCCCCATCCCTGGAGGTGTTCCAGAGGGGATTGGATGTGGCACTTGGTGCCATGGATTAGTCATGGGGTCTGTGTTGATAGGTTGGACTCGATGATCCTCGAGGTCTCTTCCAACCTTAGTTATACTGTGAGACTGTGATACTGTGATACTGTTTGGAGTCACAGGCTTCAAGGAGAACTTCTTTGGTGTGAGGGTGCTGGAGGCCTGGAGCAGGCTGCCCAGAGAGGTTGTGGAGTCCTCTGAAGACTTTCAAGCCCCACCTGGATTCCTGTGTGAGCTGCCCTCGGGGCTCCTGTTCTGGCAGGGAGGTTGAACTCAATATCTGGAGGTCCCTTCGTGGTGGGTTAAGGCCCATTCTGAAAACAAAGGGGGGAGGGTTTGTGAGTGCTCTGCCCTCCCTGCAGGGCATTTACCCCCGGGAAACTGAGTCTGTTCCACTCCTCCCTCCCTGCCCAGCTACGTACAAAAGGGAAGGCACTGGGGTCATTAGTTGTCCTTTTGGCTCCTGCCTCTCCTGGATGAGAGCTACTGCAGCTGCCTGATCCTTCTCCCTGCTGCCTCCCTGCCTCTTCAGAGAGAGACTGGTTCTGTATTCTTGTTTCTTTGTGCCCCTCCCATCCATCCTTGCTCCTTGCCCTTGTGAACCTTTCCTGGTATTGTCATATATATATTGTCTAAAGAAAACTCTTTACCTCTCTACTTCCAAGCAGACTCCAAATCATTGCTGGGTGGATTTGCTACTTCCCTTTCCTTTTGTTTCCTCTCTGTTGGGAGGGAGGAGGGGGGGAGCAGGGGAGAGATTTTCAGCCTTGCCCCCATCTGAGCTCTTAACTCCCAGTTAAGGCTCAAACCACTACACCCTTCCAACCCCTACCTTGGAGAAGTCAACATGCAGAGATCCCTGCCTCAGCTTTGACCTTCAGCTGGGGGGATGCACTTCCCATGGAGATGTCCTCAGCTGTTGCTGGCCATTGCTGAGTTACTTCATGCTGAGTTACAGAGCAGAAGGAAGCAGCAACTTCCTTTGAGTGACTTTGCTGCAGAGGAGAGTTCAGGCCTTGCAGGAACAAGGTGGTGTAGCTGCTCCTGAAGGAGATGGGAGGTTGCCTCTTGCTGAGGCCTCTCTTTTCTGTTGCTTTGTATCATACTATCATAGAATCAGTCAGGGTTGGAAGGGACCACAAGGATGTCTTGATGTGTAAGTGGAGACCAGTGATGAGTGATGTTCCTCAGGGGTCAGCACTGGGACCAGTGCTGCTTAACATCTTTGTCAGCCACATGGAGAGTGGGATGGAGGTACCCACAGCAGGTTTGCAGATGGCACCAAGCTGTGTGGTGGGGTCATGGTATCATAGAATCAGTCAGTGTGGGAAGGGATCCCAAGGATCATCTAGTTCCAAGCCCCCTGCCATGGGCAGGGACACCCCACACTAGATCAGCCTGGCCAGAGCCTCAGCCAGCCTGGGCTCAAACACCTCAACCACCTCCCTGGACAACCCATTCCAGGGCTTCACCACTCTCATGGGGAAGAACTTCCTCCTCACCTCCAGCCTCAATCTCCCCACCTCCAGCTTCATTCCATTCCCCCTAGTCCTAGCACTCCCTGAGATCCTGAGCAGTCCCTCCCCAGCCTTCCTGTAGCCCCCCTCAGATACTGCAAGGCCACAACGAGGTCACCTGGGAGCCCTGTGTTTTGCAGGAGGAGCTGGGAGTCACTGGATGCCTGGCTGAGGTCCCCAGCCCCCTGCTATGCTGCTCCTGGCGCCATGGATGAGTACGGCCGCTTCGTGGACTGGGACAAGATGGAGGCCGGAGCCCAGAGCCAGGAGGGGAAGGAGCTGAGCTGCAGCGAGTTCCAGGAGCTGAAGCAGCTGGCCCGCCAGGGCTACTGGGCCAAGAGCCACGCGCTGAGGGCCAAGGCCTACCAGCGGCTGATCGGCGCCATCCCCTGCCGCACGGTGACGCCCGACGCCAGCGTCTACCGCGACATCGTGGGCAAGATCGTGGGCCGGCGCGGCGCCGGCTCCCTGCCCCTGCCCGAGTTCGTGGACGACAGCCTGGTGCCCACCTACTGCCTGAACGCCGAGGGCGTGGGGGCCGTGCGGAAGATCATCCTCTGCGTGGCCAACCAGTTCCCCGACATCTCCTTCTGCCCCGCGCTGCCCTCCGTCACCGCCCTGCTGCTGCACTACAGCCGGGACGAGGCCGAGTGCTTCGAGCAGGTCTGCCGCATCCTGGCCTGCAACGACCCCTCCCGGCGCCTCATCGACCAGACCTTCCTGGCCTTCGAGTCCTCCTGCATGACCTTCGGGGACCTGGTGAACAAGCACTGCCAGGCGGCGCACAAGCTGATGGTGGCGGTGGCGGAGGACGTGCTGGAGGTGTACTCGGACTGGCAGCGCTGGCTCTTCGGCGAGCTGCCCATGCCCTACGCCGCCAGGGTCTTCGACGTCTTCCTGGTGGAGGGCTACAAAGTGCTCTACAGGGTGGCCCTGGCCCTGCTCAAGTTCTTCCACAAGGTGCGGGGCGGGCGGCCCCTGGCGGCCGAGAGCATCCAGCAGGACATCCGGGCCTTCGTCAGGGACATCGGCAGCGCCGTGTCCCCCGAGCGGCTGCTGGAGAAGGCCTTCGCCATCCGCCTCTTCTCCCGCAAGGAGATCCAGCTGCTGCAGATGGCCAACGAGAAGGCGCTGCAGCAGAAGGGCATCACGGTCAAGCACAAGAGGTAGGGCTCCTGCCACGGGGGGCTGAGCTACCCCGGGGGGTTCCCAGCGGGACTGACCCTGGGTGCCTGGTGGGGAAGCTGTGCTGGGACATGCTGGTGGCTGTGCCCAGTGGGAGTGACCCAGCCAGCCCTGGGTGCCTGGTGGGGAAGCTCTGCTGGGACATGCTGGTGGCTGTGCCCAGTGGGAGTGACCCAGCCAGCCCTGGGTGCCTGGTGGGGAAGCTCTGCTGGGACATGCTGGTGGCTGTGCCCTGTGGGAGTGACCCAGCCAGCCCTGGGTGCCTGGTGGGGAAGCTCTGCTGGGACATGCTGGTGGCTGTGCCCTGTGGGAGTGACCCAGCCAGCCCTGGGTGCCTGGTGGGGAAGCTCTGCTGGGACATGCTGGTGGCTGTGCCCTGTGGGAGTGACCCAGCCAGCCCTGGGTGCTGTTAGGGAAGCTCTGCTGGGACATACTGGTGGCTGTGCCCAGTGGGAGTGACCCAGGCAGCCCTGGGTGCTGTTAGGGAAGCTCTGCTGGGGCATGCTGGTGGCTGTGCCCAGTGGGAGTGACCCAGCCAGCCCTGGGTGCTGTTAGGGAAGCTCTGCTGGGACATACTGGTGGCTGTGCCCAGTGGGAGTGACCCAGGCAGCCCTGGGTGCTGTTAGGGAAGCTCTGCTGGGGCATGCTGGTGGCTGTGCCCAGTGGGAGTGACCCAGCCAGCCCTGGGTGCCTGGTGGGGAAGCTCTTCTGGGACATGCTGGTGGCTGTGCCCAGTGGGAGTGACCCAGCCAGCCCTGGGTGCTGTCAGGGAAGCTCTGCTGGGGCATGCTGGTGGCTGTGCCCTGTGGGAGTGACCCAGCCAGCCCTGGGTGCCTGGTGGGGAAGCTCTGCTGGGACATGCTGGTGGCTGTGCCCAGTGGGAGTGACCCAGCCAGCCCTGGGTGCTGTCAGGGAAGCTCTGCTGGGGCATGCTGGTGGCTGTGCCCTGTGGGAGTGACCCAGCCAGCCCTGGGTGCTGTTAGGGAAGCTCTGCTGGGACATACTGGTGGCTGTGCCCAGTGGGAGTGACCCAGGCAGCCCTGGGTGCTGTTAGGGAAGCTCTGCTGGGGCATGCTGGTGGCTGTGCCCAGTGGGAGTGACCCAGCCAGCCCTGGGTGCTGTTAGGGAAGCTCTGCTGGGGCATGCTGGTGGCTGTGCCCAGTGGGAGTGACCCAGCCAGCCCTGGGTGCTGTTAGGGAAGCTCTGCTGGGACATGCTGGTGGCTGTGCCCAGTGGGAGTGACCCAGCCAGCCCTGGGTGCCTGGTGGGGAAGCTCTGCTGGGACATGCTGGTGGCTGTGCCCAGTGGGAGTGACCCAGCCAGCCCTGGGTGCTGTCAGGGAAGCTCTGCTGGGGCATGCTGGTGGCTGTGCCCTGTGGGAGTGACCCAGCCAGCCCTGGGTGCCTGGTGGGGAAGCTCTGCTGGGACATGCTGGTGGCTGTGCTGATTGCTTCTCTCTGTACCCTGTTGCTGTGGTTGCAGTGAGAGCTGTGAGTGAGTCCAAGAGATGCCAAGCAGGCTGCCATAGTTTGCTCAGTGATGAATTTCCAGTTCCTTTTCCCAGGTCCACATTCAGTGCAGGATTGTGTCCCCCAAGTGCCTTCACAGACTGCTTGTGGAGTGAAAGGCCTTTTGCTTTGGGACATTGATGCATCCCTTGGAAGGAAAGCAGCCAGATGTCCAAATATCCTTCTTGCCCAGGAAGTTGGTTGTGTGAAGTGGCCCTGTGGTGCTGCCAGCTCAGCAGCTTCTTCCCTGCCTCAGCTGGGAGTGTTTGGCTGAGCTGGGGAGGGTTTACCAGAGCCAGGCAGAAGTCAGTCTTATTTGCAGGGTTACTTTTAAACTGAGCCTGACTGCAAGGCTCCTCAAAGTGCAGAGGGACCTTGGGTAGGAGTTGGCTTCCTCTGTGGTGTGTGCATGGACCAGCAGCAACAATGATGTGCAGAGCAGGGGGAGGATCCTGACCCAAACCATTACTGCATCATGATGGGATGGCCTGGCTTGGAAGGCACCTCCAAAGGTCATCCAGTCCAACCCCCTGCAGTCAGCAAGGACACCTCCAGCTTGTCCAGCCTCACCTTAAGTATCTCCTTAACTGCCTCCCTGGGCAGCCTGTTTGCAGTGTTCCTCCAGCCTCATGGTGCAGAGCTTGTGCCTAACAGCCAAGCTCAGTCTGCTCTGCTCTCATTTCAGACCACTGCCTATCACTGCAGTCCCTCTGCAGCCTTCTGCAGCCCCTTCAGGTACTGGGAGGCTGCCCTGAGGTCTCCCTGCAGCCTTCTCCAGGCTGCACAGCCCCAACCCTCTCAGCCTGTCCCCCACAGGGAGGTTCTTCAGCCCTCTGATCATCTCTGTGGCCTCCTCTGGCCCCTCTCCAGCAGCTCCAGGTCCTTCCTGTGCTGGGGGCCCAGAGCCGGAGGCAGTGCTGCAGGTGGGGGCTGAGCAGAGCAGAGCAGAGGGGCAGAATCCCCTCCCTGTGCTGCTGCTCTCCCTGCTCTGGCTGCAGCTCAACACTCAGCTGGCTCTGGGCTGCCAGGGACCACTGCTGGCTCCTGGGGACTCTGTCACCAACTGACAGCCCCAAGGCCTTCTCAGCACTGCATCTGAGCCACTCCTTGGCCAGCCTGGCTTTGTGCTTGGGGTATCCCCCAGCACTCTCCTGCTGTGGGCTTGCCTCAGGCTGGATCCCAGAGTGGCTGCTGGAGCAATGAGCATTTCCCCAGCGCTCCTCAGGACCTGGGGGGAGCTCTGCCCAGCTGTGCTTGGGCTTTGCAGGTAGGTGATGAATCATCTTCCAGTCTGCAGGCAGATAGCAAAGCAAAAAGCAGGGGGGAAAAAGGAGCTATGAATTATTGCAACCTGTCTGTCTGTCTGTCTGGTGGTTGTTCTGGTGCTTGGCAGCTGGAATCAAACCTTGCTTTGTCTCTCTCCAGGCTGCTCTCAGTCACTGTGTGCTGGACCTAGGAACTCACTGATCTTCTCTGTCTTTTTTTTTTTGTTGTTTGTCTTTCTCCTTACCCCTCCTCCTCCTCCTCCTCCTCCTCCCCCTCCTACTCCCCCTCCTCCTCTTCCTCCTCCTCCTTCTTCTGTCCATCCCACCCCCACTGCACCCCTCCTGGCTGCAGTGTTGCATCTCCCCAAAGGTAGGTCAAACACTTGGGTCTCTGTGTTTTGCTCCTTCCCTCTGTCTTTGGCTGAGTGTTCTTCCTGGTGCTGCTGCTGGGGCAGGAGGAGGTGGGCAGCAAGCACAGCCTCTGGGTGCTGCTGGCTTAACACTGCTGCAGAGCTAGCTCAAGGGCTGTCAGCTGGGAGCCTGGGGGCCCAGCTGGGTAGCACAGCACTGCCACACAGCCATGCAGGCCTCTGTTGCCACAGAGTCATAGAACTCTTTGGAAAAGCCCTCCAGGATCCTCCAGGCCAACCAGCAACCCAACCCCCCCATGGCCACCAAACCCTGGCCCCAGCTGCCATGGCCACAGCTTTCTGCACCACCTCCAGAGATGGGGACTCCACCACCTCCCTGGGCAGCCTCTGCCAGGCCCTGACCACTCTGGCAGCAAAGAAAAGTTTCCTAATCTCCAATCTGAACCTCCCCTGGCACAGTTTCAGGCCATTGCCTCTCCTTCTCTCCCCTGAGCCTAGGAAGCAGAGCCCAAGCCCCAGCTGGCTGCAGCCTCCTCTCAGGGAGCTGCAGAGAGCAAGGAGGTCTCCCTCAGCCTCCTCTTCTCCAGGCTCAACACCCCCAGCTCCCTCAGCTGCTCCTCCCCAGCCCTCTTCCCCAGACCCTTCCCCAGCTCTCTTGCCCTTCTCTGGCCCTGCTCCAGCTCCTCAATCTCCTTCCTGCAGTGAGGAGCCCAGAGCTGAACCCAGCACTCAAGCTGTGGCCTCCCCAGTGCCCAGCCCAGAGGCACAATCCCTGCCCTGCTCCTGCTGCCACCCCACTGCTGCTCCAGCCCAGGCTGCTGCTGCCCTTCTTGCCCCCCTGGGCACCCCCTGGCTCCTCTCCAGCTGCTGGCACCCAGCACCCCCAGGGCCTTCTCTGCTGGGCACTTTGCAGCCACTCTGCCCCCAGCCTGGAGCCTTCCTGGGGTGGTTGTGACCCAAGGGCAGGACCCAGCCCTTGGCCCTGTTGAACCTCATCCCCTTGGCCTCAGCCATGGCTGCAGCCTGGCCAGGGCCCTCTGCACAGCCTCCTGCCCTGCAGCAGATCAATTCTGCCACCCAGTTCGGTGCCATCTGCCAGCTGCCTGAGGCTGCCTCCATGCCCTCACCCTCTCTGATCAGAGAGCTGTGCCCAGTGCTGAGCCCTGGGAAGCACCACTGGTGGGTGGCCACCAGCTGCAGCTAACTCCATGCCCCCCCACTCTCTGGGCCCAGCCCTCAGCCAGTTCTCAGCCCAGAGTGGCAGAAGCAGTTAGCAGTGGGATGTGAGTCCTTTCTGCACCAGAAGGGAGAGTCTGAGCAGCTGCAGTAACACACTGTCAGAAGTGGCAGGTGATGCCCCACAGCCACCCCTGCTACAGCTGTGAGATGCCCTCAGCTGCTGCTCTTCTTTGCAGGCTTCCTGCAGTTTGGTGGAAGTGAGGCCAGCCTGGCACACTCCTCACAGCCCCCTGCCTCTGTTCTTGCTGGGGCCTGGGGCGTTGGAAGCAGGGAGTGACTTTGGAGAGCTCAGGGCTGTTCCCCTGTGTCAAGGAGTGCAGAGTCACTCAGCCATAGAGCATTCATGCTTAATGAAGTCATTCATCAAGGCCTGGCCTGAAAAGCAAACCTTACAGAACAGAGCCCAGTGGATTGTGATGCCTGATAAGCAGAGAGCTTGGAAGGGAGACAGCTGCCCTGGGACTATTAACTGCCACAGCTGCATGAGCTTCATAGAATCATAGGGCTGGGAGGGAGCTCAAGGCTCAGCCAGCTCCAACCCCCTGCCATGGCCAGGGACACCTCACACCACAGCAGGTTGCTCACAGCCACCTCCAGCCTGGCTGCAAACACCTCCAGGCAGGAGGCTTCCACCACCTCCCTGGGCAACCTGGGCCAGGCTCTCACCACCCTCCTGGCCAACAACTTCTTCCTCACAGCCAATCTCCATCTCCCCACTTCTAGTTCTGCTCCACCCCCCCCCAGTCCTATCCCTCCCTGCCCCCCTCCAAAGTCCCTCCCCAGCTTTCCTGGAGCCCCCTGCAGATCCTGGAAGGCCACAAGGAGGTCTCCTGGGAGCCTTCTCCTCTCCAGCCTGCACAACCCCAACTCTCTCAGGCTGTGCTCACAGCAGAGCAGCTCCAGCCCTCTGCTCCTCCTCCTGGCCCTGCTCTGGACACCTTCCAGCCCCTCCAGAGCCTTCCTGGCACAGAGGCTCCAGAGCTGGCCCCAGAGCTGCAGCTGTGGTCTCAGCAGAGTGGAGCAGAGGGGCAGAATCCCCTCCCTGGCCCTGCTGGCCACACTTCTCTTGCTGCAGCCCAGGCTCTGCTTGGCTCTCTGGGCTGCCAGTGCTCCCTGCTGGCTCCTGCTGAGCTTCTCCTCCCCCAGCACCCCCAAGGCCTTTCCTTCAGGGCTGCTCTCCAGCCAGTCCCTGCCCAGCCTATAGCAGTGCCTGGGATTGCCCTGCCCCAGCTGCAGGACCTTGCCCTTGGCCTTGTTGACCCTCATGAGGTTGTCCTGGGCCCAGCTCTGCAGCCTGTGCAGGTCTCTCAAGCTTCAGTTCCTGCCTTGGACAGCCCTCTGGCCTTGTCTCAGGTCACAGAATCCTGGGATGGCTTAGGTTGGAGGGGACCTCAGAGCTCATCTGCTGCAACCTCCCATTCATGGGCAGGGACACCCTCCACTAGTCCAGGCTGCTCAAGGCCCCATCCAGCCTGGCCCTGAGCACCCCCAAGGAGGAGGCATCCTCAGGCTCCCTGGGCAACCTGTGCCAGTGTCTCACCCCCCTCAGTGGAACAGTTTATTGCTAAGTCCCAGTGTCAGTGGTGAGGATGTTTGCAGAGGGGATGTGCCTCCTGCCAGGCAAAGCTGTCCACAGCTGAGCCCTGCCCTCCAGTGGCATCTGGGTAAGGAGCTTCAAATCAGCACTTCAGAGTGGCCAGGAGAAGGAACAGGCAAAAGAGAGGCTGCATGGGGGCTGGGAGGAACAAGGACTTCTGGTTAGTTGCCCAAACTGATCCCAGCAGAGTGACAAATGCACAGAGCAGGGAGGCTGGCTTGGATGAGGAAGCTTCAAACTGTTTGGATGTTTGTTAATTAACCTAATTATCATAGTATCACAGTATCAGTCAGGGTTGGAAGGGACCACAAGGATCATCTAGTTCCAACCCCCCTGCCATGGGCAGGGACACCCCACACTAGATCAGCCTGGCCAGAGCCTCAGCCAGCCTGGGCTTAAACACCTCCAGGGATGGGGCCCCAACCACCTCCCTGGACAACCCATTCCAGGGCTTCACCACTCTCATGGGGAAGAACTTCCTCCTCACCTCCAGCCTGAATCTCCCCACCTCCAGCTTCATTCCATTCCCCCTAGTCCTATCACTCCCTGAGATCCTTGCTCTCCTCCAGAAGTCCGCTCTAAGAAACTAGCTGCCTGCCCTGGCTGCTCTTTAATTCCTCAGGTGTGGGGAAAAGCCTAATTTCTGGTGAGCTGAAGCCAAGGCTCTGCTCCCTGCTGCCACCACTCTTCAGCTGCAGACCCAACAGGACCAGGAGATCTCAGCCCTAAAGTGAGGTTCTGAAGATAGGAGCAGATGTTGGTCAGTGAGAGGGCAGAAGGGCTCTGCAGAGGGACCTCGACAGACTGGACAGATGGGCAGAGGCCAACAGGATGGCATTCAACAAGTCCAAGTGCCAGGGGCTGCACTTTGGCTATGGCAATCCCCAGGCAGAGCTACAGGCTGGGGGCAGAGTGGCTGAGAGCTGCCAAACAGAGAGGGACCTGGGGGTGCTGATTGACAGCTGCCTGAACATGAGCCAGCAGTGTGCCCACGGGGCCAAGAGGGCCAATGGCATCCTGGCCTGCATCAGGAAGAGTGTGGCCAGCAGGAGCAGGGAAGTCCTTGTGCCCTGTGCTCAGCACTGCTGAGGCCATCCCTTGAGTCCTGTGTCCAGCTCTGGGCTCCTCAGCTCAAGAAGGACATTGAGAGACTTGAAGGTGTCCAGAGAAGGGCAACAAAGCTGGGGAGGGGTCTGGGGCACAGCCCTGTGAGGAGAGGCTGAGGGAGCTGGGGTTGCTTAGCCTGGAGAAGAGGAGCCTCATTGCCCTCTACAACTACCTGAAGGGAGGCTGTAGCTGGGAAGGGGTTGGGCTCTTCTCCCAGGCAGCCAGCAGCAGAACAAGAGGACACAGTCTCAAGCTGTGCCAGGGGAGGTTTAGACTCGAGGTGAGGAGAAAGTTCTTCACCGAGCGAGTCATTCGTCATTGGAATGTGCTGCCCAGGGAGGTGGTGGAGTCCCCATCCCTGGAGGTGTTCAAGAGGGGATTGGATGTGGCACTTGGTGCCATGGATTAGTCATGAGGTCTGTGTTGATAGGTTGGACTCGATGATCCTCGAGGTCCTTTCCAACCTAAGTGATACTGTGAGACTGTGAAGATGTGGGGTCAAGGCTTGGCTCATCCTCTGCTTCTTGGTCTCCCTGGGCCTCAGCTTGCTTTGTTGCACAAACAATGTCCCAGTCAGTGACACTGGAGGTTGTTAGCCCCCAGGCTGCAGCTTGCTTCAGTAGGAGTCCATGTGAGCTCCTTGCTGATTAAATGGAGTCATAGAATGGTCTGGGTTGGAAGGGGCCTCCAAAGCTCATCCAGTCCAAGCCCCCCTGCAGTCAGCAAGGACATCCTCCACCAGATCAGGTTGCGCAGAGCCCTCTCCAGCCTCACCTTGAATATCTCCAGGGATGGAGCCTCAGCCACCTCCCTGGGCAACCTGTGGCAGTGTTCCAGCAGCCTCATGGTAAAGAGCTTGTTCCTAATACTTCAGCAGGTTTGCTGATGACACCAAGCTGTGTGGTGCAGCAGACAGCTGGAAGGAAGGGATCCATCCAGAGGGACCTGGACAGGCTGGAGAGGTGGGCACAAGCCAACCTCAGGAGGTTCAACAAGACCAAAGGCAGGGTCCTACATCTGGGTCGATGCAATCCCAGGCACAAATCCAGGCTGGGCAGTGACTGGCTGGAAAGCAGCCCTGAGGAGAGAGACTTGGGGGTGCTGGGGGAGGAGAAGCTCACCAGGAGCTCTCAGTGTGCACTTGCAGCCCACAAAGCCAATCAGATCCTGGGCTGCATCAGGAGAAGTGTGGCCAGCAGGGCAAGGGAGGTGATTCTCCCCCTCTGCTCAGCTCTGGGGAGACCCCACCTGGAGTACTGCCTCCAGTTCTGGAGCCCCTATGACAAGAGGGATCTGGAGGTGCTGGAAGGTGTCCAGAGCAGGGCCAGGAGGATTAGCAGAGGGCTGGAGCACCTCTCCTGTGAGGACAGACTGAAGGAGTTGGGGCTGTGCAGTCTGGAGAAGAGAAGGCTCCAAGGTGACCTAATTGTGGCCTCCCAGGATCTGAAGGGGGCTACAGGAAGGCTGGGGAGGGACTGCTCAGGATCTCGGTCAGTGATAGGACTAGGGGGAATGGAATGAAGCTGGAGGTGGGGAGATTCAGGCTGGAGGTGAGGAGGAAGTTCTTCCCCATGAGAGTGGTGAAGCCCTGGAATGGGTTGTCCAGGGAGGTGGTTGGGGCCCTGTCCCTGGAGGTGTTTAAGCCCAGGCTGGCTGAGGCTCTGGCCAGGCTGATCTAGTGTGGGGTGTCCCTGCCCATGGCAAGGGGGTTGGAACTGGATGATCCTTGTGGTCCCTTCCAACCCTGACTGATACTATGATACTTGCAGCTGTGAAGGTGGAGGCTTGATTTTGCTGGAGGAATCAGAGACTCACAGAATGGGAGGGGTTGGAAGGGACCTCTGGAGATCATCCAACCCAACCCCCCTGCCAGAGCAGGAGCACCCAGGGCAGCTCACACAGGAACACATCCAGGTGGAGCTTCAAAGTCTCCATACCAGGAGACTCCACAACCTCTCTGGGCAGCCCCAGGAACTGGCAGATGCTTGCAGCTGAGCCCTTGCATGCAGAGCAAACTGCCTGCAGCTTCTCAGTGAATGCCTGCCCAGCAGCTCAGTGTCTTGTGCAAGCTCCTTTGTCACCTCCACCATGGACTTGGCTGCCACTTCTGCATTTTAAGTCTAACATCAGCCATGGGTGCACTAACCACTGTTTAATCCCCAGGCTCAGAGGCTGTGTGCTGCTTTAACCTGAGAGCTGAAGGCTGCTTGGGATGATGATGATGATGTTTAGCATTGTTACCCTCAGGTGTTTCAAGGCCATGAATGAGTCCTTAGCTGTGTACCCTCTGGGCACTGATGGGGGTTTGCATTCCAGGGTGTCCTGAGTCCCACTTGCCAGGCTCTGTCTGTAACCACGAGCCTGGGAACTTCTTGGGCTCTTAATGAAGTGGAAGTCAGTGGCAATGAGATGGTTCCAAGAGGTGAACCTTGCCAAGAGCTTCAAAGATTTGCCTTGGAGTAAAAGTCTTAAGCTTGGTAAAAGCACTGATTCCCCTAGGCTTTCTGAGGGGGGAGGAATGCTCCTAGCTCCAGCATGCAGGCAAGACCTCAGAGGGGAATAAAGCACTCCCTGGGCCTTTCAGAGCCTGGCTGCTCCTTTGGGTGCTTAACTCCAGTGCCAGGGAGGCTGCCTCAGGCAGCACACACAACCTCCTAGAATAGAATAGAAAATAGAATAGCATAGAATACAATAGACTGGAATAGAATGAAATAGAGTAGAATGGCAGTGGAGCAGAGTAGAATGGAAGTGGAGCAGAGTAGAATGGAGCAGAGTAAAATGGAGTAGGGCAGAGTAGAGTGGAGCAGAGCAGAGTAGAATGGAGTAGAGCAGAGTAGAATGGAAGTAGAGCAGAGTAGAATGGAGTAGGACAGACTAGAGTGGAGCAGAGCAGAGTAGAATGGAGTAGAGCAGAGTAGAATGGAAGTAGAGCAGAGTAGAATGAAGTAGAGCAGAGTAGAATGGAAGTAGAGCAGAATGAAGTAGAGCAGAATGAAGTAGAGCAGAGTAGAATGGAAGTAGAGCAGAATGAAGTAGAGCAGAGTAGAATGGAAGTAGAGCAGAATGAAGTAGAGCAGAGTAGAATGGAAGTAGAGCAGAATGAAGTAGAGCAGAATGAAGTAGAGCAGAGCAGAATGAAGTAGAGCAGAATGAAGTAGAGCAGAGTAGAATGGAGTAGAGTAGAATGGAATAGAGCAGAGCAGAATGGAGTAGAGCAGAGTAGAATGAAATAGAGCAGAGTAGAATGGAAGTAGAGCAGAGTAGAATGGAAGTAGAGCAGAATGAAGTAGAGCAGAATGAAGTAGAGCAAAGTAGAATGGAGTAGAGCAGAATAAAGTAGAGAAGAGTAGAGTGGGGTAGAGCAGAGTAGAATGGAAGTAGAGCAGAGTAGAATGGAGTAGAGCAGAATGAAGTAGAACAGAGTAGAATGAAGTAGAGCAGAGTAGAATGGAAGTAGAGCAGAATGAAGTAGAGCAGAGTAGAATGGAGTAGAGCAGAATGAAGTAGAGCAGAATGAAGTAGAGCAAAGTAGAATGGAGTAGAGCAGAATAAAGTAGAGAAGAGTAGAGTGGGGTAGAGCAGAGTAGAATGGAAGTAGAGCAGAGTAGAATGGAGTAGAGCAGAATGAAGTAGAGCAGAGTAGAATGAAGTAGAGCAGAGTAGAATGGAAGTAGAGCAGAATGAAGTAGAGCAGAGTAGAATGGAGTAGAGCAGAATGAAATAGAGAAGAGTGGAGTAGAGCAGAGTAGAATGGAGTAGAGCAGAGTAGAATGGAAGTAGAGCAGAGTAGAATGGAGTAGAGCAGAATGAAGTAGAGTAGAGTAGAATGGAGTAGAGTGGAGTAGAGTAGAATGGAAGTAGAGCAGAGTAGAGTGGAGCAGAGTAGAATGGAAGTAGAGCAGAGCAGAAGGGAGTAGAGTAGAATGGAAGTAGAGCAGAGTAGAGTGGAGCAGAGTAGAATGGAGTAGAGCAGAATGAAATAGAGAAGAGTGGAGTAGAGCAGAGTAGAATGGAGTAGAGCAGAGTAGAATGGAAGTAGAGCAGAGTAGAATGGAGTAGAGCAGAATGAAGTAGAGTAGAGTAGAATGGAGTAGAGTGGAGTAGAGTAGAATGGAAGTAGAGCAGAGCAGAAGGGAGTAGAGCAGAATGAAGTAGAGTAGAGTAGAATGGAGTAGAGTGGAGTAGAGTAGAATGGAAGTAGAGCAGAGTAGAGTGGAGCAGAGTAGAATGGAAGTAGAGCAGAGTAGAATGGAGCAGAGTAGAATGGAAGTAGAGCAGAGTAGAGTGGAGCAGAGTAGAATGGAAGTAGAGCAGAGTAGAATGGAGTAGAGCAGAATGAAGTAGAGTAGAGTAGAATGGAGTAGAGTGGAGTAGAGTAGAATGGAAGTAGAGCAGAGTAGAGTGGAGCAGAGTAGAATGGAAGTAGAGCAGAGCAGAAGGGAGTAGAGCAGAGTAGAATGGAAGTAGAGCAGAA
Organism: Melanerpes formicivorus; assembly: GCF_026170545.1. Lineage (NCBI taxonomy): Eukaryota > Metazoa > Chordata > Aves > Piciformes > Picidae > Melanerpes > Melanerpes formicivorus. The sequence continues at coordinate 17,492,340 of NW_027142366.1, read as the reverse complement.
TGGAGTAGAGCAGAATGAAATAGAGAAGAGTAGAGTGGAGTAGAGCAGAGTAGAATGGAAGTAGAGCAGAATGAAGTAGAGCAGAGTAGAATGGAGTAGAGTAGAATGGAGCAGAGTAGAATGGAAGTAGAGCAGAGTAGAATGGAAGTAGAGCAGAGTAGAATGAAGTAGAGCAGAGTAGAATGGAAGTAGAGCAGAATGAAGTAGAGCAGAGTAGAATGGAGTAGAGTAGAATGGAGCAGAGTAGAATGGAAGTAGAGCAGAGTAGAATGGAAGTAGAGCAGAGTAGAATGAAGTAGAGCAGAGTAGAATGGAAGTATAGCAGAATGAAGTAGAGCAGAGTAGAATGGAGTAGAGCAGAATGAAGTAGAGCAGAATGAAGTAGAGCAGAGTAGAATGGAGTAGAGCAGAATAAAGTAGGGAAGAGTAGAGTGGGGTAGAGCAGAGTAGAATGGAAGTAGAGCAGAGCAGAATGGAGTAGAGTGGAGTAGAGTAGAATGGAAGTAGAGCAGAGTAGAATGGGAGAGTAGAGTAGAATGGAAGTAGAGCAGAGTAGAATGGAAGAGTAGAGTAGAATGGAGTAGAGTGGAATAGAATAGAATAGAATAGAATAGAATAGAATAGAATAGAATAGAATAGAATAGAATAGAATAGAATAGAATAGAATAGAATAGAGTAGAGTAGAGTAGAGTAGAGTAGAGTAGAGTAGAGTAGAATAGAATAGAGTAGATAGAATAGAGTAGAATAGAATAGAATACACCAGACCAGACCAGGTTGGAAGAGACCTTCAAACCTGATCTCTCTCAGGTCATAGCCATCCCAGCTGGCCCTCCATTCTGTCCTCTGCCTTTAAGGGAAGAGGAACTGCTCCAGGTCCTCCAGGCAGGCCAGGTCACTGCCTCTGGAGGCCTAGGGTGTAGTTGGTTACCCTCACAAAGTCATGGCCTTCTAAGCCCCTGGGCTGGAGCTTTGAACCCACGCCGTGTCTGCCAGGGTCTTCCAGAGTTCAGCTGCCTTTGTGTGTTGCTGTCCAGCAGTGCAAAACCTGCTGTTGTTGTGCCACTCTTGTTTCTGAGTGCTCTGTGTTGTGTTTCTCAGGCAGAATGTGCACTTGGCAGTTCATGCAGAGAACTTCAAGTCTGAGATTGTCAGCGTGAAAGAGATGAGAGATATCTGGTCCTGGATCCCGGAGCGCTTTGCCCTCTGCCAGCCCCTCTTGCTGTTCACCACCTTGGAGCATGGCTGCAGTCTGAGCAGGTAAGGAGGCCCTCCCCGTACTCCTTTCTGCTGCAGGGTGGGAAGTGTGGTGTCACAGTCTCACAGTATCACTAAGGTTGGAAGAGACCTCAAAGATCATTGAGTCCAACCTGTCACCACAGACCTCATGACTAGACCATGGCACCAAGTGCCACATCCAATCCCCTCTGGAACACCTCTTTTCACAGCTCTTGAGCAGGCTGGGCAGATGGGCAGAGTCCCAGGGCATGAGATTGAACACATCCAAGTGTCAGGTTCTACACATTGGCCACAGCAACCCCAGGCAGTGCTACAGGCTGGGGGCAGAGTGGCTGAGAGCAGCCAGGCAGAGAGGGACCTGGGGGTAGTGGTTGATGGTAGGCTGAACATGAGCCACCAGTGTGCCCAGGGGGCCAAGCAGTCCAATGGCATCCTGGCCTGCATCAGGAAGAGTGTGGCCAGCAGGAGCAGGGAAGTCCTTGTGCCCTGTGCTCAGCACTGCTCAGGCCACACCTTGAGTCTTGTGTCCAGCTCTGGGTTCCTCAGGTCAAGAAGGACATTGAGAGACTTGAAGGTGTCCAGAGAAGGGCAACAAAGCTGGGGAGGGGTCTGGAGCACAGCCCTGTGAGGAGAGGCTGAGGGAGCTGGGGTTGCTTAGCCTGGAGAAGAGGAGGCTCAGGGGAGACCTTCTTGCTCTCTGCAACTCCCTGAAGGGAGGTTGGAGCCAGGTGGAGGTTGGTCTCTTCTCCCAGGCAGCCAGCACCAGAACAAGAGGACACAGTCTCAAGCTGTGCCAGGGGAGGTTTAGGCTGGAGGTGAGGAGAAAGTTCTTCCCAGCAAGAGAGATTGGCCACTGGGATGTGCTGCCCAGGGAGGTGGTGGAGTCCCCATCCCTGGAGGTGTTTAAGAAGAGCCTGGCTGAGGCCCTTGGTGCCATGGTTTAGTTGATCAGATGGTGTTGGGTGGTAGGTTGGACATGATGATCTCAAATGTCTTTTCCAGCCTGGTTAATTCTATTCTATTCTAAAATATAAACAAATCACTATTGGGTGTAAAAAGGCAAATAAAGATCTTTCTAACCAATCCCTTAGCTACAATAAGATTGGTTGTACCAAAACCATTCCCTCCCCTCTCCCCTCCCCTCCCCTCCCCTCCCCTCCCCTCCCCTCCCCTCTCCGAACCTCTCCGAACCTCTCCGAACCTCTCCTCTCCGAACCTCTCCTCTCCGAACCTCTCCGAACCGAACCTCTCCGAACCTCTCCTCTCCTCTCCTCTCTTCTTCTTCTCTCCCCTTCCCTTCCCCCTCTCTTTCTCTTCTCACTTCTTGGCTCTGGAGAGATACTAGCTTGCTTCTGCTTGACCTTGGCTGTGTTGTTTTGGTTAAGTCTAACAGCAGCTTCCTTTGCTCCTTTTGTAGAGGGGGGTCTGGGTATGCAGGGAAGGAGAAGCTAGGAGCTTCCCCTGGTCTTTGGCCAGGAGGGGTTCTTGTGCTGTTTGTTAATTGTAACTATCTGTACATATTGCAAATCCTCTGTATTTTGTACATACTCACAGGATGTCAGGGGTTGCAAGGGACCTCTGGAGATCTTCCAGTCCAACCCCCCTGCCAGAGCAGGAGCATAGAATCCAGTACAGGTTGCACAGGAACACATCCAGATAGGGCTTGAAAGCCTCCAGAGAAGGAGACTCCACAACCTCTCTGGGCAGCCTGCTCCAGGGCTCTGGGAGCCTCACAGTGCAGAAGCCCTTCAGACACAGCCACCAGGCCTCAGGGGACAGCTTGCTTGGGGAAAATCCTGTCAGAGGCCACTGTTGTGAGATGATCAGGGGGTTGGAGCACCTCTGCTGCAAGGACAGGCTGAGGGAGCTGGGGGTGTTCAATCTGGAGAAGAGGAAGGCTGATAGCAGCCTTCCAGTTCCTGAAGGGGCTGCAGGAAGGATGGAGAGAGACTGTTTGCAAAGGCCTGCAGGGACAGGAGCAGGGACAGTGGCTTCAAACTAGAGAAGGGCAGGTTGAGACTGCATATCAGGGAGAAGTTCTTCACCATGAGGGTGGTGGAACACTGGAGCAGGTTGCCCAGGGAGGTGGTAGAGGCTCCATCCCTGGAGATATTCAAGGTAAGACTTGGTGAGGCCCTGGGCAGCCTGATCTAGCTGCTGGCTGCAGAGGGTTGGAGTGGATGAGCTTTGGAGGTCCCTTCCAGCCTGGAGCATTCTGTGAGAGGGGGTCTTGGAGTTACTCTGCAGAGGCACAGGAAGTTGAGCAGAGAGGAAGTGCTTGGTAATACTCCTGTACACTCCACTGCTCCTTCCAGTGGGCTGCAGAAGGCATTGGCAGGAACCTGCTTGGTCTTACAGATGACATTAAGGGGGAAAAGCACTGGAGCTGGTGGTGCTCATTTGTGTGTGCTCTGCACTTCAGGTTCTACTCTCACAGTGAGGGACATGAGCCAACGCTGCTCCTCATCAAGACCACAGCCAAAGAGGTGAGTGAGGCAACAGGCAGCTGCTTCACTGAGGGCTTAGGGAGTGCTGCATTGCAACACAGCTTGGGCTGGAAAGGGACCTGCCTGGGTGGGGGTGGGGGTGGGGGGTTGTTTCCCTAACAAAGCCTGCTGTAAGTGGTTCCATTCCTGCCTGTGGGCTCTGCATTCTTGGCTAAATTGTCTAAGCTAGCTCTCAGTCAGCTATTCTCCTGCAAGTGATGTGGGATGAGGGGCTGGAGCCACTCAGTGAGCTCTTGGACAGCCTTTTCAAGGCAGAGTAAAGGGAGGGGCTGGGGAGTGGTGTTCAAATCGTGATTCCTGGAAGATATTTTGATGTTCTCCAGCATGCAAGGAGGGAAAGTGGCAGGATTTAAATGGGATGAATAGTATTGGGCTACACAACCTGGAAACAACAGCTTCAGCTTCATCTCTGTCCTCTGCTGTGAGGCCAGGCTGAGGCAGCTGGGGGTGTTCAGCCTGGAGAAGAGAAGGCCCCAGGGAGACCTTAGAGCAGCCTTCCAGTACCTGAAGGGGACTACAAGAAGGCTGCAGAGGGACTGTTTGCAAGGGCCTGCAGGGACAGGATGAGGAGCATTGGTTTGAAATGAGAGAAAAGCAGATTTGGATTGGATGCTAGGAAGAAGTTCTGCACCATGAGGGCGGTGGAACACTGGAACAGGTTGCCCAGGGTGGTAGTTGAGGTCCCTGGAGATATTCAAGTCAGGATTGACAAGGCTCTGAGCAACCTGATCTGGTGGAGGATGTCCCTGCTGCCTGCAGGGGGATTGGCCTAGATGACCTTTGCAGGTCCCTCCCAACCCAAACCATTCCATGATCTCAGTCTTGTCTGAAGGAAACCCAAACCAACCCAAAAGCAAACAGAGCTGTGAGAACCTGAGGGAGTTGGGAGGAGAACACAGATGCTCCTGAGGAGCCCTGCCTCCCTGCTGCTTTATCCAAGGAGCCCTTCTCTGCTCTGCTGTGTGTGAGGCAGGCTTGGGCAGCACAGTGGAGCAGCAGGAGCAGCACCTGCAGCCCAGGCTTTGTTCTGATGGAACACTGCAGAAAACAAAGAGCTTTCCCAGAGCCTCCACAGGAGGACACAAAGCTGCTTCCTGTGCTGGGGGTTGGTTATCTGCACCACTGAGCACGGCTTCTGAATGCCCTGTGATGAACATGGAGCTGTTCTTGTAGTGCAGCAGGGGGTGCAAATCTGCTGAGGGGCCTGGAGCAGCTCTGGGAGCAGCAAAGGCTGAGAGCCCTGGGGCTGAGAGCCTGAAGAAGAGCAGCCCCAGAGGGCAGCTGAGCAATGCTCAGCAAGAGCTAAAGGAGCTGTGGGGGGCAAGAGGCTGGGGCCAGGCTCTGCTGAGTGCTGCCCAGGGACAGCACAAGGGGCAAGGGGCAGAAAGTGTCAGGCAGGAGGTTGGAGCTGAGCAGGAGGAGAAAGTTGTTTGGGGTGAGGCTGCTGGAGGCCTGGAGCAGGCTGCCCAGAGAGGTTGTGGAGTCTCCTGGTGTGGAGAGCTCCCAACCCCCCTGGGCATTGTGCTGCTGGGCAGGGTGAGCTCCAGAGCTCCTTTCCAGCCCCCTCCCTGCTGGGATTCTGGCTTTATAGTTCTACTTAAGCTGCTGCAGGATGGCTGCCCATGAAGCAAGCCCATTTCCTCTCTCCTTTCCATCCCCCTGCCTGTCACACCCCCAGCTGTTTCACGGTCCTGTGTGTGGTTTCTGGCCATCCCAGTCTGCACTGACAGGCCAAGGGCTTACAGAATGCTTGAGGTATCTGGAGGGAAGAAGGAAATGTTAGTCATTTTGGCCTAGGTGCTCTGCTTGTGGTGCTGCTGGAGGCTAAGCAGCAGATGCACCTTAGAACAATTCTGTTTCACCAGAGTCTCTAGGGGGGCAATAATGCAGGGCTGCTTTCACCTCTTTCTGGCTGCTTCATTGTTTGCTCTGTGGCCACCTGGCAGGGATGCTCTTGCTGATAGATTCACAGACTGGTTTGGTTTGGAAGGGGCCTTCAAGATCAGCCAGCTCCAAGCCCCTGCCATGGGCAGGGACCCCTCCCACCAGCACAGCTTGCTCAGGGCCTCATCCAGCCTGGTCCTGAACACCTCCAGGCAGGAGGCAGCCACAGCCTCCCTGGGCAGCCTGGGCCAGAGTCTCCCCAGCCTCACTGCAAAGAATTTCTTCCTCTTCTCCACTCTCAGTCTCCTCTGTCCCAGCTCAAAGCCACTGCTCCTTGTCCTGTCTCTCCCAGCCCTTGTCCAGAGTCCCTCCCCAGCCCTCCTGTGTGGGTCATTATGTTGGAACATTGCTCTTGGAAGGCCTCAGAGATGTAAACCAATTACTGGAGCTCCTGCGGTTTCCGGATCCCCTCCAGTGGCTGAAGGCTGCCTTCAGACTTAAGCACTTGTGCTGCCTGAATCCACTGGTAGAGAGGCTTCAGAAAAGCCAGACTGGGATGAACCCTTCAGCTGTGGGCTGTGGCTCTGAGCTGGTTTCCCACCCTCTGCTCTGTGATCTCGGTGCCAGGTCTGCGGTGCTTACCTCTCGACAGACTGGAGCGCGCGCAGGCGAGGAGGCAACAAGCTGAGCTTCTTTGGGACTGGGGAGTGCTTTGTGTTCAGGGTGAGTACAATGCTCCCTCACTCCCCACTGAACCACTGGGGAGGAGCTCTTAGAATCAAAGAATCATAGAATCAACCAGGTCACACAAGACCTCAGAGCTGGATCATCAAGTCCAACCTATGACCTAACCCCTAACCCCTCCTGACAGCTAACCCATGGCACCAAGTGCCACATCCAATCCCCTCTTGAACACCTCCAGGGATGGGGACTCCACCACCTCCCTGGGCAGCACATTCCAATGGCAAATTACTCTTTCTGGGAAGAACTTTCTCCTCACCTCCAGCCTAAACCTGCCCTGGCACAGCTTGAGACTGTGTCCTCTTGTTCTGCTGCTGGCTGCCTGGGAGAAGAGACTAACCCCCACCTGGCTCCAACCTCCCTTCAGGGAGTTGGAGAGAGCAAGAAGGTCTCCCCTGAGCCAGGAGACCTCCAGGCTAAACACCCCCAGCCCCCTCAGCCTCTCCTCCCAGGGCTGTGCTCCAGACCCCTCCCCAGCTCTGTTGCCCTTCTCTGGACACCTTCAAGTCTCTCAATGTCCTTCTTGAGCTGAGGAGCCCAGAGCTGGCCACAGGACTCAAGGTGTGGCCTGAGCAGTGCTGAGCACAGGGCACAAGGACTTCCCTGCTCCTGCTGGCCACACTCTTCCTGATGCAGGCCAGGATGCCATTGGCCTCTTGGCTGCCTGGGCACACTGCTGGCTCATGTTCTTACATCCCTTCTCCTTGAGGAGGCTGCATGATGTGCCCTCCTCCTGTCTAAACCCTACTGATCTCTTAATGTGGAGGAAAGTTCACCCCTCAGGTTTGTGAGGGAAAAAACTGCCTTGGCCTGCTGGCCACACTCCAGAGACCACTGGCCTTGTTGCACAAGGGCACACTGCTGTCCCCTGGGTGACTTCTTCTCCACCAGGACTCCAAGGTTCTTCTCCAGGGAGCTGCTCCCCAGTAGGCCAGCCCCTAGATCCATGGGAGTAAATCTTGGGCACCATGCCAGCTGCTGTGCTGTGCTGTGCTGGGCTTTCCCTTTGAGAATAATTCAGCTGAGCTGGGCTTTCCCTCTGAGAATAACTCAGCTGAACTGAGCTTTCCCTCTGGGAATAACTCAGCTGAACTGAGCTTTCCCTACGAGATTAACTCAACTGAGCTGGGCTTTCCCCCTGACAATAACTCAGCTGAGCTGGGCTTTCCCTCTGGGAATAACTCAGCTGAGCTGAGCTTTCCCCCCAGGAATAACTCATCTGAGCTGAGCTTTCCCTCTGAGAGTAACTCATCTGAACTGAGCTTTCCCTCTGAGAATAACTCACCTGAGCTTAGCTTTCCCTCTGGGAATAACTCAGCTGAGCTTTCCCTCTGGGAATAACTCAACTGAGCTGAGCTTTCCCTCTGGTAATAACTCAGCTGAGCTGAGCTTTCCCTCTGGGAATAACTCAACTGAGCTGGGCTTTCCCTCTGGTAATAACTCAGCTGAGCTGAGCTTTCCCTCTGGGAATAACTCAGCTCAACTGGGCTTTCCCTCTGGTAATAACTCAGCTGAGCTGAGCTTTCCCTCTGGGAATAACTCAGCTCAACTGGGCTTTCCCTCTGGTAATAACTCAGCTGAGCTGAGCTTTCCCTCTGGGAATAACTCAGCTGAGCTGGGCTTTCCCTCTGGGAATAACTCAGCTGAGCTGAGCCTTCCCTCTGGGAATAACTCAGCTCAACTGGGCTTTCCCTCTGGGAATAATTCAGCTGAACTGGGCTTTCCCTCTGGTAATAACTCAGCTGAGCTGAGCTTTCCCTCTGGGAATAACTCAGCTGAACTGGGCTTTCCCTCTGGGAATAACTCAGCTGAGCTGAGCTTTCCCCCTGGGATCACTGTGCTGGTGTCAGCACTAAGCAAAGCTTTGCTCTTTTCTGTCCCCTTGTGCAGCTGCAGCCAGAGGTGGAGCGCTACGAGTGGGTGATCATCAGGCACCCAGAGCTGGCCTCAGCAGGTCCAGAGGCAGAGAACCACTCCTCAGCAGCAGCTGCCAGCAGGCTGCCTTCCAGCAGTGTGCCAGCAGAGCCCTCAGATCGCCTCTCCCCCTTCCTCTCGGCTCGGCACTTCAACCTGCCCTCCAAAACAGCCTCCATGTTCATGGCTGGCAGCAGTGAGTGCATCATCATAGGTGAGTCAGCCTGGCCATGCAGCCTGCCAGCTCTCCCTGCCCACCTCAGGTCACAGGCACCTCCACAGGACCCTCCTTAGGTCCTGTGTTGGGTAGCAGCAAGCAAGCTTCCAGTTCATGGAAGTGCCCAGAACCTGCTTGCTGTTACCCAGCACCAATCTTCTGTGGAAAGATTCATGAGTGTGAAGCCTGAAGCACAGCCACACCTTCACACTGCCTCATTCCCAGAATGCCAGCTTGGAAGGGACCCCAAGGATCATCTGGTCCAACCTTTCTTGGTCACAGGCTAGCTGAAACGAGCTGGCCCAGCCCCCTGCCAAGCTGAGCCTTCACACTGCCCAGTGCAGGGCACCCCCCTGCTGCCCCTGGGAGAGGATTCCAGTGTCTGCCTTGGGACTCCTTGGACAAAGGCAGGCTCCATCCTCCTGGTAGCCACCCTTTATGTCCTGGTCTGTGGTGCTAAGTTCTCCCCTGAGCCCTCCCACAGCCCCCCCAGTGGCCTTGCTTGAGGGACACTGTGTGGAGTACCCCTTGGGCACAGGGTAGGAGAGCAGTCCAGGCTTCCTCACTGCCAAAGGGCTGCAGGACCTTCCTGCTGGGCACACTGCTGCCAGCTCAATGGGGCAAGTCTCAGAGGTGCTGTGTTCCTGGCTGCCTGTTCCTGAGAGCCAGGAAGGGAGCATCTAAGGCTGCCTGCCAGAGGGAAGGGCTGCAGCAAGGCTCTGACCCTTGCTGGCTGACTGGGAGGCCCCACAGTCACCTACCCTTGGGACAAAGCCAGGGGAGAACTGAGCTCAGCAGGTCCACAGCCCCCAGCAGTAGCTGCTGAGACTGCCTGAGGAGCTGCCTGCCTCTCTCAGGCTGTCATGACCTGTGTGCTTGCAGTGCCTGTGCTTTCTCCTGCATGCCAGGCCCCACACAAGCACAGCATTCCAGGCTGGGATCTGCTCCAAGCTCTCTGGGTAGCAGTCCAGTTGAAAGGAGCTGGCCCAGCACCCTGCCCAGCTGAGTCTCTCAGCTGTCCAGTGGAGGGGAATCCCCTGCTGCTGCTCTTGGGAGAGGATTCCAGTGCCTGCCTGTGCCCAGGGGGAAGCATTGCCTTTTGGAGCCCAATGGGAGTGTCCCCAGCAGGACCTTGTCCCCATCAGCCCTTGTCTTTGCCATGGGACTCCTTGGACAAAGGCAGGCTCCATCCCCCTGGTAGCCACCCTTTATGGTGCTGGTCTGTGGTGCCAAGTTCTCCCCTGAGCCTTCTCAAGGCTGAACAAACCTGCTGAGAAGCAGCTCTTGAAGAGGAACCAACTTTGCACTGGCACAGGAGAAGCTATGAGACCTGCTAATTCTCCTGGAACTTTGTTGGCCCCCTGGAGCTGCTGCCTTTGGCAGAAGCCTGCTCAGTGAAGCTGTCACCTCACTGGGGTTCTCAAGGAGCAGGTCTGAAATCCTGGCTGTTCATTGCCCAAAACCTTTACACTTGTTCAGGAGAGCAGCTGGCGTGGTGATTGTCCTCTGTAACATCCAGAGGGGCCTGGGCATGCTGGAGGGGTGGGCCCATGCCAGCCTCATGAAGTTCAACCAAGCCAAGGGCAAGGTCCTGCAGCTGGGTCAGGGCAATCCCAAGCAGAAAGCCAGGCTGGGTGGAGAATGGATGGAGAGCAGCCTTGCAGAGAGGGACTTGAGGGTGCTGGGGGTGCAAAGCCATGTCCTGGGCTGATCCCCAGCTGTGTGGGCAGCAGGTGAAGGGAGGGGAGTCTGCCCCTCTGCTCTGCTGAGACCCCACCTGCAGTGCTGGGGCAGCTCTGGGGCCTGCAGCACAAGGAGAACATGGAACTGCTGGAGCAGATCCAGGTGAGGCCACAAAGATGATCAGAGAGCTGATCAGGGGCACCTGCCCTGTGGGGACAGGCTGAGAGTGTTGGGGCTGTTCAGCCTGGAGAAGGGAAGGCTCCAGGGAGACCTTGGAGCAGCCTTCCAGTACCTGAAGGGGGCTACAAGAAGGCTGCAGAGGAACTGTTTCCAAAGGCCTGCAGTGATAGGGCAGTGGGTTGAGAGCAGGGCAGACTTAGCTTGGATGTTAGGCACAAGCTCTGCACCATGAGGGTGGAGGAACAGTGCCACAGGTTGCCCAGGGAGGCAGTTAAGGAGCTATTTAAGGTGAGGCTGGACAAGCTGGAGGTGTCCTTGCTGACTGCAGGGGGTTGGACTGGATGACCTTTGGAGGTGCCTTCCAAGCCAGGCCATCCCATCATGATGCAGTTATGGTTTGGGTCAGGATCCTCCCTCTGCTCTGCAGATTGCCCAGGGGGGCAGTTGAGGCCCCATCCCTGGAGAGATATTCAAGGTGAGGCTGGACAAGGCTCTACCTGAAGGGGCCCCAGGAGAGCTGGGGAGGAGCTTTGGACAAGGGCATGGAGTGCCAGGTTGAGGGGTGAAGGCTTCAAAGTGGAAGAAGCTGGGTTTAGATGAGAAGTAATTCTCCAGGAGGGTGGTGCAGAGCCTTTCTGCCCTCTAACTGACCAACATCTGCTCCCAGCTTGGTGTCATCTGCAAACTTGCTGATGACTGACTCAACCCCCTCATCCAGACCATCAATGAAGATGTTAAAGAGCACAGGGCCCAGCACTGATCCCTGGGGCACACCACTGGTGCCTGGCTGCCAGCTGGCTGTGGCACCATTCACCACCACTCTCTGGGCTCAGCCTCCAGCCAGTTCCTACCCCAGCACAGAGTGTAGTGGTCCAACAGGGCAGGTTGTAGCTTGCAGGGTCCTCCAGCCCTGAGAGACAAGTGTTGAAGGTTGGACTCAGTGATCTTGGAGCCCCAGCAGCTGTGTGGTTTGAATGCAGGCCTTTGAGGCAGGCTCCCTCAGCTCCCCGTGGTGAGAAAGGCAGAGCCACCCTCACCCTTCTCTTTGTCTCTCCACAGGGGGAGGTGATGGCCAGGCCCTTTACCTGGATGCAGACCTGAACCATGGAAGAACCAGCCACTGCAATACTTTCAACAATCAGCCTCTCTGCTCTGAAAGCTTCCAGATCTCTGTCCTGGAGGTGTGGGGCTTCAGGGACACCATGAGTGGCTGAGGTCAGCATCATCACTCAGCCACTTTGTCACCTGTCCCAGGATTCCCCAGGCAGATTCCAACACAGGAGCCAAGTTAGAGCATCCCTTCTGCTGGGCTCAGTGTGCTCTGCTGCTCACCAAGGGGGGCACTTGACTGCAGGGCTTAGTTGTTTACTGTTGTTTTATTTAAGACAAGTCCAGGTGAAGTCTTAACTTCCTGCATCTTAGCTCCTTTGCTTCTTACCTCTAGAGAGCTGCACTCAGGTCCTGCCATTAGATCCCCCAAAAACACTGGGAATCATTTCAGGCCACCTTAAAAGGGTACAGGTCAGGGGCCCAGGATGGGTTTGCAGCTGGGTGCAGTTGCTCAGAGCACAGAGCTGGCTGAGGGGTGCAGGAGAGCTGTGTGCCACCTTCAGCAGCCATATCAAATGTCTGCTCAGGGAGACACTGCTGAGCTCAGCAGGGCTGTGGCTGATAAGCCTTGCCCTGCTGGGAGCAGGCAGTGTGCAGACATATCAGTACCACTTCCTGAGCTCCCAGAGCCCTCAGTTCACACAGCAGCCTTGGACCTGACCCCCTGGCACATTCCAGTTGCATCTGTTTGAGCAGTCTTGCCTCTGAGAAAGGCATCCAGACAGCACAAAGACATCTCAGAGGCTTGGTTTTGTTTACATTCCTGTTCCATATCAGTATGAGGACTTCCAACTGACTCCTGTTGGGGCAGCTGAAAGCTGCAGCATGTGTGCAGTGCTCAGAAACTTCCCTTGCTTCCTCTTTCCTGGGAGCTGAGCTGGGCTTTCCCTCTGAGAATAGCTAAGATGAACTGAGCTTTCCCTCTGGGAATAACTAAAATGAGCTGGGCTTTCCCTCTGGGAATAACTCAGCTGAACTGAGCTTTCCCTCTGGGAATAACTAAAATGAGCTGGGCTTTCCCTCTGGGAATAACTCAGCTGAACTGGGCTTTCCCTCTGAGAATAACTCAGCTGAGCTGAGCTTTCCCTCTGAGAATAACTCAGCTGAGTTTAGCTTTCCCTCTGGGAATAACTCAGCTGAGCTGAGCTTTCCCTCTGACAATAACTCAGCTGAGCTGGGCTTTCCCCCTGAGAATAACTAAGCTGAGCTGAGCTTTCCCTCTGAGAATAACTCAGCTGAGTTTAGCTTTCCCTCTGGGAATAACTCAGCTGAGCTGGGCTTTCCCCCTGAGAATAACTAAGCTGAGCTGAGCTTTCCCTCTGAGAATAACTCAGCTGAGCTGAGCTTTCCCTCTGGGAATAACTCAGCTGAGCTGAGCTTTCCCTCTGAGAATAACTGTGCTGGTGTCTCCACCTGCCTGGGGAGTCAGACATTGCAGTACAGAAGCTCAATGCTCCTCCCACGAGTTAAAGAAGGGAGGTGGGAGGGAAATGTGGCTGATGCTATCCTGGGAGCGGAGCAGTTTGCCAGGAGCTGTAGGGAACACTGCTGCTCCATACCATGAGGCTGCCCAGTGATGAGATCCTGGCACTTTGCCTTCTGGTAGGGCTTGGGTGATGCAAAGAGGTTTTGCTGAGAATTCACACAGGTCTCTGCAGGTGGGAGGGCCTGGAGGCAAGTTCCTGCTGGTCTTTGTCTCAAACTCCCTGTAGAGCTTCTCCCAAATGAAGCTGAAGCACAGAGCTAGTCCAGAGTATGCAGCAAGATGCTCTCAAAGCTTCAGTGGGCAATTTGCTAGTGGGGTTTAGCACAGCAAGTAAAATATTGATGAAGCCCTTCAGCAGCTCAGTCTGGAAGAACCTAATTGCTTTAGAGTGGAGGAAATGTTGCTGCTCCTGAAGCTTGGAGGTTCACTGCCAGGGATCATTAGGCATTGCTGGTGATCCAACCTCAGCACAGGGGCCTGGCTGCATTCAGAGGTCTCAGGTGAGTCTTGTTGAGAGCTTAGCAGTGAAAATCTCCTGTGTTGCCTCTTGGCACCCTGCCACAGGCCTGGCAAACATGTGGCTTGCTTCTGAAGGTGCCCTCTGCATGGGGGGTCTGAGTGACTCTTGGAGATGCTCAGACTGCCATCTGCAGCAGCTCAAGATGCCTTTGGCACCATTTCTGCTTGGAATGAGGTGGTTTCACCCTGCTTGCAGAGTTAGCCTGGGCCTCTCTCTCCTCCCTGCTTCCCACTGCCCAGCTGGCTCTCCAGCAGCTTGTTTGAGCTAAAGGGGAAGCTGCTCTGCACTGACACCTCAGTGTTTTGGTGGGGAGCAACTCCAAGGCTGCTTTACAAAGCCTGGCTGCTGCTGCTGCTGCCTGCTGGGATTGTTTCAGAGCTGGCTGCCATCACTTTGCACTTGCTGGCATCCCACAGGCTTCCTCAGACTAAATAAATCACTCAGAAATGGTATCCCCTGTAGGAGGTGCTGGGAGAGGTGGGTGGGATTTCAGTTCTGTGCCTGTCTCCTCTCTTTCCAGCTTGTCTGAGGTGCCCTTGAGGATAAAAATGATTAAAGAAAGGAAGGGAAAGCCCAGGAATTGGCAGCTGCTTGTCAGCAATTCCCTCCTGCCATGTGCTGGCAGGGCCTGTGGGATGTTAGCATCCCAGGCTGTGTCCTGCAGCTGGCAGTGGTGAAGGGATTGGCTCCCTGCCTGCCAGGTGCAGCTGTGTCAGGGAAAGCTGAGCACTGCACACTGTCTCAAGCCATACCTGGCAGCACTGCTCCCTGCCCTGCTCTCTGCTCAGTGCTCAGTGAGCTGGGTGTCAGAAATGGCTCAGAACTGTCACAGCACACTGATTCCAGGAGCAGTACTGAGAAGCACTGAGGTTCAGACAGCTGAGTCTCTGCTGTCTTCCAAAAGTCAGCTGCAAGCCCCAGCTCAGCTTCCCTTGTGCCAGGTGAGGCCAGTTTCTGACCTCCCCCAGCAGCAAAGCCCACCAAAGACACTCTCTGCTAGCTTGTCCAGAGGGCCAGGCAGTGTTTCACGTAGGCCTGAAGGAGAATCTTCACTCCTAGAGCAGGCTGCTGGCTGGGGTGGGTGGCAGCTGCCCAGGTGCCCTGCCCAGAGCCCCTTCAGCAGTGACCTGAGTTTGCTAATCACAGCAGGAGGTCAGAGGCCTAACAGGTGACCCTCCTTCTGCTGGCTGCTTCTATTCAGATCAGGCTTGGGGAGCACAGAGTGGTAGAGGTTGAAAGGGACCTCCAGAGAGCAGCCAGTCCAACCCCAAGCAAGGCTCACCCAGGGCAGCTCACCCAGGAACACATCCAGGTGGGGCTCAAAAGTCTCCAGAGAAGGAGACCCCACAGCCCCCCTGGGCTCCAGGCCTCCAGCACCCTCACACCAAACAAGTTTCTCCTTGTGTTGAGGTGGAACTTCCTGGGTTCCAGTTTGTGTTCATTGCCTCTTGTCCTGTCACAGGACACCACTGAAAAGAGCCTGGCCCCTTCTTGCCCTCAAACCACCAGCAAGATCCCCTCTCAGGCTTCTCTTCTCCAGCCCAAACAGCCCCAGGGCTCTCAGCCTCTCCTCATCAGACAGATGTTCTCTGGACTCTCTCTCCAGCAGCTCCCTGTCCCCCTTGAACTGAGGAGCCCAGAACTGGACACAGCATTCCAGGAGTGCTCCCACTGCTCTCACCAGGTCTGTGTCTCTTCCATCCTTCAGTACCCCACCACAGACACCCTGCAGGACTCTGCTGTGGGTGCAAGCAGCCTGAACAAGCAAGAGGCTGCAGTAATCCAGGGAGGGCAGCTGTGGGGTGCTGTCACCTCCTGTTCAGGGACAGTGAATGTTCCTCCTCATGTGCAAACCCTCAGGGGTAATTCCTCTCGTGGTTGTGAGACTCCCTAGAGGGACAGCATCCTGCCTTGGCTCTCACTGCAGGGGCAGAGAGGTGTTGCTCCCAGCCCTGTGGCCAGTGGCTGTTGCTGACCCAGTGGGTGTCAAAGTTCAGGCAATTCAGCCAGCAGAGCTCTGAGCTGGAGCCCACAGCCTGCTTCTGGGGACAAGGGGCACCTTCTCAGGAGGGTTGTGCTCTGAAGGTGTGAAGGGCTCTGGGCAGCTGGAGGTGCTGTTTGTAGCCCTGGCAGCAGTGCCAGCAAGGGTGCCAGTGGGACCTGCTGAGCTCCCAGTGGAACTGCAGAGCCAGAGGCTGGGTGTCAGCTACCACAGTCCTTCAGGAGCATCTCTGCTTTCCTGGGAAGCTCTTTGGGCTTTGTAATATTCTCTGGAAGGCAGAAAAGACCAAAACCTCCTGGGGTCCCAAACCTGGCTTTGTTGGAAATGGCATCCAGGCTGTTGCCAGGCTGGGCAGGCTTCAGCACTGCAGCCAAGCTGTCCTGCCTGCAGCTGACACACTCCTTTGTGACCCATGGAGCCTCACAATGGGTTGAGTTGGAAGGGACCTTCAAGATCAGCCAGCTCCAAGCCCCTGCCATGGGCAGGGACACCTCCCACCAGCACAGCTTGCTCAGGGCCTCATCCAGCCTGGTCCTGAACACCTCCAGGGGGGAGGCAGCCACAGCCTCCCTGGGCAACCTGTGTCAGCCTCTCCCCACCCTCATGGGGAAGAATTTCCTTCTAATGTCTCATCTAAGTCTCCTCTCTCCCAGCTCAAAGCCATTTCTCATCCTGGCACTCCCAGCCCTTGTCCCAAGTCCCTCCCCAGCTCTCCTGGAGCCCTTCAGGTACTGGGAGGCTGCTCTGAGGTCTGCCTGGAGCCTTCTGCAGGCTGCACAGCTCCAGCTCTGCCAGCCTGTGCCCCCAGGGGAGGTGCTGGATCTCAGCCCATGGGTGGCTGAGGTGATGTGGCATTGTTTGGGGTGCTGAGTGCTGCTGTGCTCCCAGCTGGGTTTCTACCTTACCTTGGGACCCACTGCCCTACCCTGGTGGTGTTCTTGTCACTGTGCAGAGCCTTGATTGCATTAAAAGGTGTTTGACTGTGGAGATGACTGCCTTGGGCCTTCTTTGGGGTGTTCTCCTTCCTGCAGACAAACCCAGGAGGCAAAGGCCCTGCTGAAATGGGGGATCCCCCTTTGGAGCAGGCACCCCCTCAGGGGAGCTCTTCAGTTGCACAGCTTCTGGCTGGTGTAGGTCTCAGCAGGCTTCCACCCTGTGAAGGTGCCAAGCTGCCTGGGAAAGGCCTCAGAGTGGCACATTCTCAAATGAGCCACCTTGAAAAGGGAGCTCAGGGGTGTCTGCTGGCCACCACCAGCTGCAGACCAGGCCAGAGGTTGCAGCCCCTGCCTACCGCCACTGTCATCACCTCAGCTGTGGTCTTGCAGCCAGTGCTGCTCGTGCTGTGCCTCCTCTGTGCCAGAGTCACACAATGCACCACGCTGAAGGGGACCCTCCAGGGGCATCTTGTCCAACCCCCCTGCAGGCAGCAGGGACAGCTCCAACTGGAGCAGGCTGCCCAGGGCCACAGCAAGGCTGACCTCAACTGTCTCCAGGGGCATGCCCTCAACCACCTCCCTGGGCAGCCTGCTGCAGAGTCTCCCCAGCCTCACAGTGCAGAGCTTCCTCCTGGTGTCCAACCTACACCTGCCCTGCTCCAGTTTCAGACCACTGCTCCTCCTCCTGTCACCACAGCCCCTTCTAAATAGTCCCTCCCCAGCTCTCCTGGAGCCCTTCAGCTACTGGGAGGCTGCTCTGAGGTCTCCCTGCAGCCTTCTCCAGGCTGCACAGCCCCAGCTCTCCCAGCCTGGCCCCACAGGGGAGGTTCTGCAGCCTCTGATCATCTCTGTGGCCTCCTCTGGCCCCTCTCCAGCAGCTCCAGGTCCTTCCTGTGCTGGGGGCCCCAGAGCTGGAGGCAGAGCTGCAGGTGGGGGCTGAGCAGAGCAGAGAGGCAGAATCCCCTCCCTTGACTGCTGGTCACAGTGCTTTGGATGCAGCCCAGCACATGGTGGTTGTTCCAGGAGTGTTGGCAGCTGGCAAGCAGCTCAGTCAGGGAGCTCCTTGTTCCAGAACTGAACTTTTGCTCCTCTTGCTGGCTTGCTTTGGCCTGGCTCTCTTCCTGCCCTTGTCCCTGAGAACTGTGAAGATGCTTTGGGCCATGGTCAAGAGCTTCTGGCTGGCCTTGATGGATTAGATATTCCTGCTGCTGAGGCTGGTCCCTGCCCAAGCCTCAAACTGGGGGATGTGTGGGAGCTGCAAGAGCTTCCTGGGCTAGCTGGAGGATAGCAGGATGCTGCTCTTCGGAAACTCCCTCAGGCAGTGACCAATGGAGGGGAAAAGCTGAGTGAGTTTCCAGTGAAATTCCACTGAATTCCTGGGGATTGTGTGAAACTCCTGCTGGGGTGTGTGTGTGTGTGAGTGTCTGTGTCTGTCTGTGTGTGTGTCTGTCTGTGTGTGTGTGTGTCTGTGTGTGTGTCTGTGTCTGTGTGTGAGTGTGCGTGTCTGTGTGTGTGTGTGTGTGTGAGTGTGTGTGTGTCTAAAAACCACCCAGAAACCCCAGGGACCCAGCAGACACAACACCAGGGCCTCCTGTGCTGCTGTAGGCAGCTGGCTGCAGAGTAGAGCTGTGCCAGAGGTGATGCCATGAGGAGCTGCAGGGCTGCAGGAACAGGGGAAGCTCAGCCTGGGGCAGCTCTGTGATGCCCTGAGGCACAGAGGGGCTGCAGGAATAGGGGAAGCTCAGCCTGGGGCAGCTCTGTGATGCCATGAGGAGCTGCAGGGCTTCAGGAACAGGGGAAGCTCAGCCTGGGGCAGCTCTGTGATGCCATGAGGAGCTGCAGGGCTTCAGGAACAGGGGAAGCTCAGCCTGGGGCAGCTCTGTGATGCCATGAGGAGCTGCAGGGCTGCAGGAACAGGGGAAGCTCAGCCTGGGGCAGCTCTGTGATGCCATGAGGCACAGAGGGGCTGCAGGAACAGGGGAAGCTCAGCCTGGGGCAGCTCTGTGATGCCATGGGGCACAGAGGGGCTGCAGGAACAGGGGAAGCTCAGCCTGGGGCAGCTCTGTGATGCCATGAGGCACAGAGGGGCTGCAGGAACAGGGGAAGCTCAGCCTGGGGCAGCTCTGTGATGCTATGAGGAGCTGCAGGGCTTCAGGAACAGGGAAAGCTCAGCCTGGGGCAGCTCTGTGATGCCATGAGGAGCTGCAGGGCTGCAGGAACAGGGGAAGCTCAGCCTGGGGCAGCTCTGTGATGCCATGAGGAGCTGCAGGGCTTCAGGAACAGGGAAAGCTCAGCCTGGGGCAGCTCTGTGATGCCATGAGGAGCTGCAGGGCTGCAGGAACAGGGGCAGCTCAGCCCAGGGCAGCTCTGTGATGCCCTGAGGCACAGAGGGGCTGCAGGAACAGGGGAAGCTCAGCCTGGGGCAGCTCTGTGATGCCATGAGGCACAGAGGGGCTGCAGGAACAGGGGCAGCTCAGCCCTGGAGCAGCTCTGTGATGCCATGAGGAGCTGCAGGGCTGCAGGAACAGGGAAAGCTCAGCCTGGGGCAGCTCTGTGATGCCATGAGGCACAGAGGGGCTGCAGGAACAGGGGCAGCTCAGCCTGGGGCAGCTCTGTGATGCCATGAGGAGCTGCAGGGCTGCAGGAACAGGGGCAGCTCAGCCCTGGAGCAGCTCTGTGATGCCATGAGGAGCTGCAGGGCTGCAGGAACAGGGGCAGCTCAGCCTGGGGCAGCTCTGTGATGCCATGAGGCACAGAGGGGCTGCAGGAACAGGGAAAGCTCAGCCTGGGGCAGCTCTGTGATGCCATGAGGCACAGAGGGGCTGCAGGAACAGGGAAAGCTCAGCCCAGGGCAGCTCTGTGATGCCATGAGGAGCTGCAGGGCTGCAGGAACAGGGGCAGCTCAGCCCAGGGCAGCTCTGTGATGCCATGAGGAGCTGCAGGGCTGCAGGAACAGGGGAAGCTCAGCCTGGGGCAGCTCTGTGATGCCATGAGGAGCTGCAGGGCTGCAGGAACAGGGGAAGCTCAGCCTGGGGCAGCTCTGTGATGCCATGAGGAGCTGCAGGGCTGCAGGAACAGGGGAAGCTCAGCCTGGAGCAGCTCTGTGATGCCATGAGGCACAGAGGGGCTGCAGGAACAGGGGAAGCTCAGCCTGGGGCAGCTCTGTGATGCCATGAGGAGCTGCAGGGCTGCAGGAACAGGGGAAGCTCAGCCTGGGGCAGCTCTGTGATGCCATGAGGAGCTGCAGGGCTGCAGGAACAGGGGAAGCTCAGCCTGGGGCAGCTCTGTGATGCCATGAGGCACAGAGGGGCTGCAGGAACAGGGGAAGCTCAGCCTGGAGCAGCTCTGTGATGCCATGAGGCACAGAGGGGCTGCAGGAACAGGGGAAGCTCAGCCTGGGGCAGCTCTGTGATGCCATGAGGAGCTGCAGGGCTGGCAGGAACAGGGGAAGCTCAGCCTGGGGCAGCTCTGTGATGCCATGAGGAGCTGCAGGGCTGCAGGAACAGGGGAAGCTCAGCCTGGGGCAGCTCAGCCCGGGGCAGCTCTGTGATGCCATGAGGAGCTGCAGAGAAGCGCTGCTGCCACCAGAGGCTGCCCTTGGCCTGCGCCGCGCTGCCTGCTGCCGTCCCGAGCAAACCCTGCGGACGCCGGCGCCGAGTCGCAGATTGCATCGGGTTGGGAGCGACCCTCCAAGGTCATCTTGTCCCACCCCCCTGCAGGCAGCAGGGACACCTTCAACTAGATCAGGCTGCCCAGGGCCACAGCAAGTCTGCTCGAGTGTCTCCAGGGGCAGTGCCTCAACCACCTCCCTGGGCAGCCTGCTCCAGTGCCTCCCCAGCCTCATTGCACAGCACTTCCTCCTGATGTCCAACCTAAACCTCCCCTGCTCCAGTTTCAAACCATTGCCTCTCATCCTATCCCTACAGACCCTTCTAAGCAGTCCCTCCCCAGCCTTCCTGCAGGTCCCCTTCAGACAGTGAAATACTGCTCTGAGGTCTCCCTGGAGTCTCCTCTCCAGCTCTCCCAGCCCGTCCCCACAGGAGAGGTTCTGCAGCCTCTGATCATCTTTGTGGCCTCCTCTGAACCCTCTCCAGCAGCTCCAGGGCCTCCCTGTGTTGGGGGCCCCAGAGCTGGCCCCAGCCCTGCAGGGGAGGTCTCCCCAGAGCAGAGCAGAGGGCAGGATCCTCTCTCTCCAGCTCTGGCCACCCTGCTTTGGATGCAGCCCAGGCTGCCCTTGGCCTCCTGTGCTGCCAGTGCCCATTGCTGGCTCCTGCCCAGCTCCTCCACCAGCAGCCTCAAGCCCCTTTCTGCAGAGCTGCTCTCAACCTCATCATTCCCCAGCCTGGGTTGGTATTGAGGGTTGATTTTGCAAGCCAAAAGTCCCAGGACTTCACTAAGTTCTGAGTACTCTTCAGTTCTGAGAGCAAAGGGAGTGGGAGGAAGGGCTCTGGTTGGACTCTCCTCACCTGGCTTCCAGTCCTTAGCTTAGTGATAAAACAATCAGTCACAAGTTTGCAGCTCCCTGAAAGCCTTGCACTTACTCACAGGGCTGCTGAGCAGCAGGAGACTGGCCTGGAGGGATCCTCAGCAGCTGGGCTGTGCAGGCTGCTGGCTGTGAACCTTTCAGCCACACTCAGCTGTCTGACTGAGCACCCCAGGGAAATGCTATGGCTTGACTGCATCAAGCAGTGGGAGCTCTTTATCGTGCCTGGAGGGCTTGGTGGTGGGGAAGGGCCACCTGAACACAAGGAGAAACTCCTTTGGAGTGGAGGTGCTGGGGGCCTGGAGCAGGCTGCCCAGGGAGGTTGTGGAGTCTCCTGGTGTGGGGACTTTCAAGTCCCACCTGGCTCCTGCCCTGGGTGACCCTGCTCTGGCAGGGGGGTTGGAGTGGATGACCTCCAGAGGTCCCTTCCAAGCCCCACCGTGCTGGGATTCCATGCCATGGATACCTGCTTCCCTGGGAGATGTGCTGTAACCAGCTGGTGGCACAGGACTGCTCCTGGTTTTCCTGCTCCCTGTTGGGGGTTCCCTTGCTCCCACCCTTCCCAAGCACCACCTTGGCTTGCAGAGCAGAGCAGAGCAGCTGGGAGGGCTGTGGTTGGACTCCTTGGCTGTGCTGTCTTGTGGTAGGCTGCTTCTGGCTCCGTTTTTACATCACACAAAGAGCTGCTCAGAGGAGCTGATACCAGCCTGCAGTGAGGGATATCTGAGGGCATTCAGCTGCTGCTCTGCTGCCCTGCTGCTGGCTCCTCTGGGGCAAACATGCATGAGGCAGCTGGGGCTGTGTGGAGTGTCCCTGAGCCTGGGCACACAGCTCACTGCTGCTGGCAGCTTCAGCTCACTGCTTGCTGTCCTCCAAAGTCAAGGGCTGTGCCCTCCATCTGCCATTGTCTGTTTCTCACTGGCCTTGTCCTCCTGATCTCTCACTGTCCTGAAGTGCAGGAGGCAGCTTAGGAAACCTGTAGGGCAGAGTGAGGCCAGTGAGAAGTGATCAGCTCCTGCTCCTCCCAGCCTGTGTGATGCCAGGTCCTCTGTGCCATCAACTGGGAGTCCACATTTTTGCCCTGTGAGTGTTGCAGACAGAGCAGCACCAGTGCTGGCTCCACCAGCCCAGCAGGGCCAGCTGGCTGCAACCAGAGCTCTCCTGCCTGGAGAGCCTGCTTCTCTTCCTCGAAGGTTCCTCCTCCTGCTCTGAAGCCCTGCTTCCTTAAGGCCCTCTGGGGTCATGTGAAGACCCATGTTTGCCTCCTGGCACTGTGGAGCTCCCTACTGTGCTGCAGGGACTGCCTCAGCCAGCCAGTCCCTCTGGAGAGCCATCACAGATCACCAAGGCTGGAAGAGACCTCAAAGATCATCAAGTCCAACCTGGCACCACAGACCTCATGACTAGACCATGGCTCCAAGTGCCACATCCAATCCCCTCTTGAACACCTCCAGGCATGGTGACTCCACCACCTCCCTGGGCAGCACATTCCAATGGCTAACAACTCTCTCAGTGAAGAACTTTCTCCTCACCTCCAGCCTAAACCTCCCCTGGCACAACTTGAGACTGTGCCCTCTTGTTCTGGTGCTGGTTGCCTGGGAGAAGAGACCAACCCTCTCCTGGCTACACTTACACATGGGCTCCTGCCTCTCTTCCCTTCTGCAGAGGTCTGAGTGTGGCAGGCTCTGGCAGACTCACCCTGATGAGGCTCTGAATTCAAGTCCCACACAGCCACAGCTAGACCAAGGTTGGTTGCTTGCTGTGGATCCTGCAGAGCAGCAGCTTGTCCAGTTTTGTTCAAGGGAGGGTCAGGACTGAAGCTTCCAGAGGTGTCCCTGCTGAGCTGGGCAGCACTCTGTATCCAGACTGGGGGGCTTGTCCCTTCTTGGCCCCTAGCAGTGAGAGGGCAACTCCAGCAGCACAAGGCTGGTAGCTGGGGGGGTCTGGATGAGCTGCAGTGCCCTGCAGCCAGGCTTGTGGCAGCCAGGTTGAGCTGGCAGGACAGACAGACATCTGCATCAGTGCTTTCCAGCAGCACAGCACCTACAGAAGTTTGGCCACACACCCCCTGTGTCTCCAAAGCAAAGCAACCCCCCCCCACAGCCCCCCCAGTGGCCCTGCTTGAGGGACACTGTATGGAGCAGCAAATATCACAGTATCACTTAGGTTGGAAAGGACCTCGAGGATCATCGAGTCCAACCTGACACCGCAGACCCCATGACTAGACCATGGCACCAAGTGCCACGTCCAATCTCCCCTTGAACGCCTCCAGGGTCGATGACTCAACCACCTCCCTGGGCAACCCATTCCATGGAGTAACCCTTGGGCACAGGGTAGGAGAGCAGTCCAGGCTTCCTCACTGCCAAAGGGCTGCAGGACCTTCCTGCTGGGCACACTGCTGCCAGCTCAATGGGGCAAGTCTCAGAGGTGCTGTGTTCCTGGCTGCCTGTTCCTGAGAGCCAGGAAGGGAGCATCTAAGGCTGCCTGCCAGAGGGAAGGGCTGCAGCAAGGCTCTGACCCTTGCTGGCTGACTGGGAGGCCCCACAGTCACCTACCCTTGGGACAAAGCCAGGGGAGAACTGAGCTCAGCAGGTCCACAGCCCCCAGCAGTACCTGCTGAGACTGCCTGAGGAGCTGCCTGCCTCTCTCAGGCTGTCATGACCTGTGTGCTTGCAGTGCCTGTGCTTTCTCCTGCATGCCAGGCACCACACAAGCACAGCATTCCAGGCTGGGATCTGCTCCAAGCTCTCTGGGTAGCAGTCCAGTTGAAAGGAGCTGGCCCAGCACCCTGCCCAGCTGAGTCTCTCAGCTGTCCAGTGGAGGGGAATCCCCTGCTGCTGCTCTTGGGAGAGGATTCCAGTGCCTGCCTGTGCCCAGGGGGAAACATTGCCTTTTGGAGCCCAATGGGAGTGTCCCCAGCAGGACCTTGTCCCCATCAGCCCTTGTCTTTGCCATGGGACTCCTTGGACAGAGGCAGGCTCCATCCCCCTGGTAGCCACCCTTGGTCCATGGTGATAAGGTCTCTTCCAAGCCCTTTCTTCTCAAGGAACACCAAGCACAGCTCCTGCACAGCAGTCTGAGCTTGCTCTCCTCGGGGGCAGGGAAAGACAAAGGACTTCTCCCAGTCCCAGCTTCCCTTGCAGCCACGCTGTGGGTTGTGCACCCGGGCAGGGTCCCCGCTCCTGAGCTGCTGTCTCTGGAGGGGGCAGTTTGGCTCTAAGGACTGCAGGGCTCCACTGAGCTGTAACTGCCACAGGGGCAGCTTCCTCCCCTGGTGAGCAATAGCACAATCATGTCCAGTCTGTCGAAATTGCAGAAGTGGAAACCGTGGGGGGGAAGAACTGACCAGGAAAGGAAATGTGATTTACACCTCCCACCCGGGCCCAGGGCCACAGCCAGGGGCAAGCACAGCGCTCTCCAAGGAAGAGCCAATTCACCTCCCTTCCCAGGACAGCTGCTGGCCTCGTGCTCAGTGCTCTGACACTTTAGGAGCTGCCTCCAGCTCGGGCTGGCACCTTGGAGGGGATTTCGAGCCTGCATGTGGGCAGGGAGATGATCTGCTGCTCCTTCGGCTGCTGGGGGCAGATACTGGCCCCAGCCTGCGCCCTGGGTCGGAGCAACCTCCAGCTGCTGCTTGCCCCGGGCTGCCCTAACCAACTGTGTGCAAAAAGAGGGTCCAGGGCTCCAGAAGGAAAAGGGAGGGGCAGGCTCTTGGCCCATAAAGCAGCACAAACGAGCTCCAAGCAGGAGCCTTTGGCCTGCTTTGTGCCTGCTGACTGCGCCGTGCTGCGGCCGCGGAGCAGCCAGCGCTGACTCGCGGGGGCTGGATCCCTGTTTCCCTGTACACACTGCCAGCCTGCTCCTGCCCTGCCTGTCAGCTGCTTGCTGAGGCTGTTTCTAAGGGGTTAATCGTTAATCTTCACCCTCCTCACCAGAAGAACTTGCAGAGGTTAAGCAAGACTGGGACCTGGCTGCCTCAGATCCTCTTCCTCCTCCCCCGGGGGGTTTCAGAGGCACAGGGATGTGACACAGCCCCTCGCTGGGGCTGGTGGAAGGCACACGAAGAGCAGTCAAGCTGCAGGGCAAAGGAGCTGGGCTGTGAGGCCAGGACTGAGGGGGAACTGGGAAGGTTTGCACTTCTGGGCAGTGTTTTTCAGCAAGGTGCTGCAGGAGCAGCTGTGCTCCACAGCAAGCCCCCATGGCCTGGGCTCTGCCACAGCTACACCTTTCCCTGGGTCACACCAAGGCCCTGGGGCTAGTTCTGTCCCTCCTGCCCTTGGGCATGAGCTAAGGGTCTCCCCTCTCACAGGACTGTGTGACTGGGAATTGTCCAGCAGGTCCCACTGGAAACCAGGAGTCAGCTGCTGTCCTCTGAGCA